>NW_010433458.1:22315-23395 GCF_000710305.1 Buceros rhinoceros silvestris | reverse complement strand
GGAAAGAGGAGACTGTGATAAAAATCCCTGCGGATAAAGATCGAGCCAAGAGGATGGTTAATGGTCGTCGTTTCCAGGGCTGCCTGCCCTCGGCAGGGAGGTGGGAGGGGGCAGTCCCCACAGCCAAGGCATGGTCTGGGAGAGAGGAGATGTGTCTGCCTCTGTCAGTGGGGGGAAATCTGTATTTTCACAACCACTCGTGGTCTAGAGGAAAGTTTAGCTCTTTGGAGTCAGGGGAACTCGCGTTGGAAGGGGATCTATGAGAAGTTCTTTTACCCTTTCTGAAGTGGTTTGTGGGATTGAGAGCTCTGAGCTCTGGGGGTAGAGAAACCAAACCAGGAGCTTCTCAGGTACTTCTGCGAGGTGGCTTCCAGCCCTTAGCTCTTCAGCCGAGAGGGTGATGCCCTGATGTGCCCCAGGGCAGGGGACACAGGCTGGGAAAGAGGGACCGAGCAGGCAGGATCGGGGCTTTCTGCCTGTACGAGTTGGTTGTGGGTGCGAGAACCTGAGATGATCTGTGACATCTGGCCTCCACAAAGCAGCTCATTTTCCAGGTCCTGAGGAATCCAGGTTGAATCCATGGCCACACGAGGACCTTCCCACCCCCTCACGCAGCTGCACGCCTGTTCCACTGCAACCGTGTCCCTTAAGGCTGCTCGACCATGTTCCATTGCCGGAGGAACCTTAAAAACAGGGATGCAGGCACACATGCAGCCCGCAGCAACCTGCCCGCAGTCCCAAGAGTGGCCGTCACAGTCTGTAACTCAGACCGTCCTTGCGCCGTTCCTCCGTGTGGGTTATTCCTCCAGCTGATGCCGAGATGCCCAGCAGGTTCCTTACTCCCTTTTCCACCCTTCATGCTCGGTGGCAGAGAGGGGGGTGATGCCGTGCTGGGCGTGGGAGAGGGGCAGCAGTGAAAGCGTTAAGGCCGGGCGGGAAGCCGCTCCAGTGCTGGAATTTGGGGGAGTGGAGTTGCTGCCTTGGCACCAGCCCAGCTGGTGGAGAGGCCCCAAGCCCAGCCGGGTCGGGGAGAGCTAATGCGGGGCCCATCCTGCCGGCTGCCGGGCCCGGGGGGGAGAG
>NW_010433458.1:18265-22297 GCF_000710305.1 Buceros rhinoceros silvestris | reverse complement strand
ACGTGGGTGGAGGGCCCCAGCCCCAGCCGGGTCGGGGAGAGCTAAGGCGGGGCCCATCCTGCCGGCTGCTGTGCCAGGGTGGAGAGGGCACTGGGGACCCTCTGGCTCAGCGTGGTGAAACAGCAGTCACTGGCCTTTGCCCAGCTCTGCTGCGAGCTGTCAGCACGCTGCACCCTCTCCCTGGGCTGGGCTGCCTGGAGGGCGCTTCCCTCTGCCCGCAAAGCCACCAAAGGTGGTAGTTTTCCATAGTTACCATGGGGATGCATTGAAGCGGAGCTCACATCCACTCCTGGACTCGCCATCTGTTGCATGCGGTACCCAGCCTGCCCGTGGGGCCGGAGAGAATGGAGCGCGGGTGGGTGCTGTGCTGGGAGCGGTAACTCCCAGAGGCGACAGAGAGGCACCAAGTGCTCACCCTGGGTAGAGAGTTCGTGAGTTCTCCATCTCTTGCCGCTGTTGCTGCTGTGTGGTGTATTGGCTAACTGCTGGGTGTCTTCAGATGAAAGTGATGATCAGGCGCTAGATTGTCTGCCCATGGGCAAAGGTAATGTGTGTTTTATGACTTTTTTTTAATGTCACTTGGTTTCTCTTCCTCCTTCAGGGTGAGAACATGGCGGTGGGTGGAGGGGCCTCACGGGGAGTAGCTGGCAGGGTGATGCTCAGCTGAGCTCCTGTGTGTCGCTGCTTGAGGAGATGGAAAATATGAATTACTGTCCCTTCAGGACTGAGCTGGGATTTAGAGCAAGTTGGGTGGTGTCTGTTTGTGTTGGCCTGGCTGGATTTGGGACTGCACAGGTCGAGCCTGTGTACCAGCGGCAGGAGAAGGTTGTGCAAAGAAGTTAAGTGTTTTCTGTCTGTGAGTCCGACGCGTGTGCAGCCACGGTACCTGGATGTCACGGCCTTTGAGACCACTGTCAAAGACCCCAAGGAAGAGTTCTGGAGCTCTTGGGAGCTCAGGACCAGGCACTGCACGGCGATCCTGGCTCCCTCCGATGCGTGTCCTGGAACTGGCTTTGGAGGTCTGGGGGCTTTGGCAGGAGCAGCCCAGTGCTGCTGGAGGTGTGCGGCTCCCCCGCCCCTCTTCGGATGCTGCGGGTGCCTGCAGCTCAGCGAACAGCAACGGGAACGGTCCGTCTGGCATAGCAGAGACCTGGTCTTACTGTGGTGTCTTGGGGCTGGCGAGACCCTCTGAGAAGAGGAGCTGACCTGGGAAAACAGTGTTTCCACCAGCCCCAGCCCGTCCTTAACACCAGTGTCAGGCCTTCCTCCCAGTGTGACTTTTCCTCATGTGTTTTAGTCTGAAATATTTCATAACCCAGCAGGGCTGGGTTGTATTCAGGACGGTCCCTTCCCTTTTCCAACCCGCTGCCTGGCCCAAAACAGGGTTTCAGAATCTCAGGGCCTTACCGAGGCTTGGCAGGAGGTTTCTCCCCAGCTGTCCTCTCGTGGGCTGAAGAGCGCCGGGGTCACCGCTCCATTTCTGCAAGATCTCTGACTAGTAACAACCCTTCTGCTGGTGGGACACAGTGCAGGGCTGACAGTCCGAGCACTTTCAGGAGGGAATTGGACTCAAGGGAGAGCAGCAGGGTCCCGGGCTTTTATTTCTGGGGGTCTACAAGTGTCTCACTCAGGATGTCCTGAGCTGCTGGTTCCCAGCAGGGCTGGTGTCTGCCTCACCCCATCCTCTGCCAGGTATGGAAGCAGGGGTAGATAAGCTTAAAGTCTGACAGTCTGTCATTGAGAGCCCCGGGGCGGGCCCAGCAAGTCAAAGGGCTTCACACACGGAGTATTAAGAAGCTTCGCATCGAGGCCTGTCGCTATGGGTGACAGGAGTGTTGTCCCCTGTAGAGATGCTGCTTCTGTTGTGGGCAAGTGCTGGAGGAACCAGACTGATCGGCCAGACTCTTCCCCAGAGCTCTGTAAAGGCTGCACATGGTTACTGGGATGTTGGGACCGGAGCAGGGTAGGCACATCTAGGAAAAATGGGCCCATTGTGGTGGGATTTTTCACAGTGACTCTGTGGGAGCAACTCCGTGAGCTCATCTTCTTGTAACCTGCTGGGCAGTTGCTTCATTTTTTTATTTCCTCCCCTTTTTTTTGGAGAGGGGAGGTCAACGCTGTTGAGCCCAACTTTGACGCTGGCTCTGGTGTGGCTGCAGTGGGCATTTTTATTGAACCTGGGAACTTCGTACTGAACATACATCCCCCCTTGTTACAGAGATGGGACCTCGTGAAGCTTGTCACGGTTCTCCTCTTGATCTTCGGTATTTTTATAACTTCTGAACAGCTTTAAAAAAAGAACAAAAGGTGGAATAAACCCCACCTACCTCTCAGTCTCCTTGTTCTTTGTGCAGTGGTACGTTGAAGGTGTTCTGCTAACATTTAAGCAGGAAGCCAAGGCTAAAAGAGCTTCAGAGGAGATCAGAACAAGCAGAACCCGCAGGAACAGCCCAGAATAGCCTGACTGCAGCAGGAGTACAGAACTGTTCCCAGCACGGGGTTTGGAAACCCGCTGGCAGCTAACCCCTGGGGGCAGAAGATGTGATCAGTCGGTAAATTGATGGTGGTGGCCTCTCATGCCACATATTTTCACTGAATGTCCTTGAGCTGGCTGGACAGAGACAGCTGGACAGTCACACCGCTGCAAATGTCCTGCGGGCTGACACTGTGAAGAAACCAGAGACCAGTGTCCTGCTGCGGGGGTTTGGGTTGGCTCGGGCAAAATTCCGCAAGCTGGAGTCTTACCAGTCTGCTGGTTGGTTGCTTCATAAGACCACAGCTCTGGGATTTCTTGAGGACTACTACATGGACCAGATGCTGTCAGTCACCCCAAGTGCTTTTGGCAGCCCTCTGCAGGGACGTGCTCTGCTGGTGGCCTCTCCTGAAGCACTAAGCCTGGAAGAGCTGCAGTACGATGATGTTCCTGAGGTGTGGAAATGAGTTTATTTCTGTGGTCAGTGTCTGAGTCAGGACCAAAGGTGCCACTTCAGCTCATGGACCATCTCCCGAACAGCCCTGGGGAGTTGCAGGTTGGCTCTTGCTCTACTGACCATGTGTCCATGGGCTCTGGCACACAGGAGGCATCTCAGCCTGGCTTTGGGGTCATCAGATCAACTGAAATGATTTTGTTCTGACTTTACAATAAATTTTGGCTTTGCTCTTTCTCTTGATGCTTCCTGATTGCCCTCTTCTCAGTCAGTAGCTTGAAGTTCAACTCTGCTAATGCATTTCTCACCCTGGAGCTGCCCAGCTCAGTTCTCATCTCCTTTTTGTAGCTCAAAATTTCTCCGGTTTTAGTTCCATAGCTGCTTCACAGCCGACTAAAACAACACGCCCTTACAACAGCTTTATTTTCCCAGTGGACTGGAGAAGATGAGATTAACAAGGGGGTCACGGCAAGCAAGAACCTGGGTTGTGGTGTAGCCAGTTTCTTTGGAATCAGAGATAGTGGGATGGGGACAGGAGGAGAGCAGCTGCTTTGGGGTGTGAAGAGGATGATTAGGACAAATTTGGCACTTGCTTGTCCTCTGCATGCGACCTGTTTGCTCGGGTAGGATCATGGCAGCTTCTTCGTGTCCAACCTGGTAGCTGGGCTGGGAGGAGGAGCCAGGCTCCAGGCAGGCCGGGAGAGCTGGCAGTCCCCGTGGTCTCAGCTGCACCTGCAAAGGAGCATCAAACTGGCCTAGTAGAACTGGACCCAGAGCTGAGCTGTCAGAGCACTAGAGACAGAAAACATCGATGTTGGCACAAGGAGTGCAGGCTGAAGCCCCCAGCTCTGCGAAAAGGGGCTGCAGAGATTGCTGAGCCCTAGCTCCTACGACTAGCGTTTCTCTGAGGGTGAGGAGGAGACTCAGTGTGCTGCTGCAGCGTGGGCTGTGATTCCCTGAGGGCTTCCTGTGCATTCCACCTCTGCACCAGGCCCGCTGCCCCAAACAACTGTGTTTCTCTATGGTGTAAGTGCCTGTGCCAGGTCCGTGCCCAGCACAGCCTTCCTGCTCTTTTGCTTTGCTGAGAGCCGGGAGAGGGGATGGC
>NW_010433458.1:17694-18110 GCF_000710305.1 Buceros rhinoceros silvestris | reverse complement strand
TGGCAGGGAAAAGAGGGGATGAAGAAGCAGTAATGTGCTGCTCCTGCAAGCTCCATCTTGACAGCGTGAGGTGTTTCTGGCTGTTTGTGCAGATGTTACTGGAGCGTGTCCCAAGAAGGGCAGCGGAGATGGGGCAGGGTCTGGGGCACAATGTGCTGAGAAGCAGCTGAGGGACCTGGGGGGGTTGAGCCTGGAGCAAAGGAGGCTCCGGGGAGACCTTGTGGCTCTGACAACTCCCTGACAGGAGGGTGGAGCGAGGCGGGGGGGTCAGTCTCTTTTCCGCAGGAACAAGCTACAGGACGAGAGGAACCGGCCTCCAGTTGTTCCCGGGGAGGTTGAGGTTGTCCCTGAGGAGCCATTTGTGTCCCGTTGGGGATGTGCAGGCGGGTCGAAGGCTGCCCACGCCAGTAGGAGGG
>NW_010433458.1:16374-17603 GCF_000710305.1 Buceros rhinoceros silvestris | reverse complement strand
GTGGTGGAGTCCCCATCCCTGGAGGGGTTTCCCAGCCGTGTGGAGGTGGTGCTGAGGGACAGGGGGCAGTGGGGACCTGGCAGTGCTGGGGGAACGCTGGGTCTCGAGATGCTTAAAGGTCTCTTCCAGCCCAAACAGTTCTGTGATTCTATGCCGTTCGCTCGCTCTGTGCTGTGGTCAGCAGTGAAGGAGTTAACAGAGCTGGCAGCTCTCTGCCCCATCCCTGGAGTGTCTCCTGACTTGGGCCTTTTGCTGCTGTCACCTCGCAGCCCACTGATCTTCTCCAGACCTCTGGAAAGCTGCGCCCAGCTCAGTTTGCTGCTTCTGAGCTGTCGGCAGGAAACGGCATCTTCATGCCGGGGCAGGAGTCCCTGCTCACAGGAGCGGCTCGAACACCCTCGTTAGGAAAACCCTGAGCATCTCTTCATACACCCGCAGTCGTGCCCCTGTTGGGGCCAGGTGCCTTCCTGGCATCAGGCTTTTATTGCACTCTGCTTCCTTGGCCAAGATTTTCTCCTTAAAGATCCAGCCCCTCACCAAAAGTGGTTTTTCTGGACTCAACCCTGTTGAACACAGCGAGGTTTCCGCTCTGAGGGACCAGGCATCCCAAAGGTCACTCTGTGTTTTTCACTACCCAGCAGGGTTTGGGTTTGTTTCTTTTTATCAGAAGTTTAAATCTAAGGAAATGTTGTTCTGCTGGGCTGGGCCAGCTCATCCCTGGCCTTGGGGAAGATGAATAACCAAATTCAAGGCAGTTGTGGGCAAGTGCACCAGAAACTTGGCGTTGTCATGGCAAGTGTGAGAAGAAGGACCAGCCCATGTGCTGGCACTTAGCTTCCCTCCGGCAGTGCGAGAGGGGCAGGTCAGCACGTCCCACTGAGCTGTTCCTCAGGGCCAGGGGCCATCGTCCTTGCAGGCCTCTAGAGTGGAGCTGGTACTTGCCACTGCAGTTCACTAGTAAATCGGGGACAGAGCAAATTAGACTTTGCCCTGAGCGAGGGGATCTCCAGCACAGCGCTGGCTGTGCTGCCAGGCAGGTCTTGGCCGATCCTGCCCCCAGGAACGCTGGCAGTGGTTTCACACGGGCACTGGCAGGTCTCCACTTGCAGCAGGAAGAGCTGTAGGTGCCAGTGATGTTCAGGAAGGAAGGTACGGCTGAAAGCAGGGTCCTTCTGGAGTTCAGCCCCTCCAGGCTAAGCCGCAGTGTCCCACAGCTCAAGTGCTGAACC
>NW_010433458.1:11751-16310 GCF_000710305.1 Buceros rhinoceros silvestris | reverse complement strand
CTCAGGTGCCCACAGCTCGAGTGCTGAACGTGGGATCAGTGCATTTGGTTTCGATCCTGGCACAGAGGGCAGCAGCCGCCGTCCAGGGGGCTCTGAGTCGCCAGGTTTTCCCATGAGACACTGTATAAAGATGGAGGCTGCTCTTACTTTGATTCTCACCTGATTTAATTACATTTGCTTTTTCTCTTTTTGTTTCAGTTGTGATTCCAAAGAGCCCTTTACCTGCCTCCGAAGTAAACTCGGAGAAGCCTAGCATGCACAGTAGCACAAAGACTGTTTTGGGGCATCAACAAGGGCAAAGGCGTCGCAAAACAGGGAAGAAGCGTGGTCGAACGACCAAAGCGCTAATCCATCACCCCATGCCTACACCCTCCAAGTCAGTGGAGCCTTTGAAATTCCCCAGAAAGAGAGGTCCCAAGCCTGGCAGTAAGGTAAAAGCTGATGCTGATGCAGGCGGGTGCAAAGCAGGAGCTGCAAGTTCTGCCATGGGATGGTGCATGCGCGTGGTTGTGCACGTTTGTCTCAGCCTCTGGCTGTGTGACTGCAGCAGGCAGGAGACCAGAGGGGTGTGTGGGCTGGGAATATCCCTCAGAGTCCAGCCCCGGAGCTGTAGGAAGTGTCTGTGTCCTAAAAATCATTTCCATCAAGAACCTGTGCCTTTGGAGCTTCATGAGCTGGGAGGCAGCATGGCAGACGCTGTGAGCATGGCAGGGTGGCCAAACAGTGGTGGAATAAGCTCTTCCACCCATCGTGTCTGGTGGGTCTAAATCAAACAGAGGTGGCAGATCTCAGGCTTGTTAGTGTTTCAGGATCGTGTTTTATAAAATACACACGTGCTGAGGTTCTCGAGGCTCCCCATCATCACCATCAGAAGTCTGTCGTGTTCCACAGTGCCTTGTCTGTTGGATGCAGAGCTGAGAGTGTAGTGATCATGGGTGGTGAAGGAGAGCAGGGATAAAAGGAGAAATATCTCCTCTTTTTCTGCAGAGGAAACCTAGGACATTGCTGAACCCAGCACCCACCTCTCCAACAACCAGTACCCCAGAGCCAGACACAAGCACTGTGCCCCAGGACGCTGCCACCATCCCCAGCTCTGCCATGCAGGCTCCCACAGGTAAGGGTCTCAAACCGCATTCTCCACAAGATTGCACAGTTAGGAGCTGCATCAGTCAGAGGGTGACACCCCCACATAGTCCCATTCCTTCCTGAACCTGTAAAGCAGCAAACTTTGCCATTCCAGAAGAGCTGGGCAAAGGAAGAGTGTGTCAGGAAGCAGAGAGAGGCCCAAGAGATCAGAGCAGCTGCTGGTTCCTCTCCATCCAGTTTGGGAATAGTGAGTCACAGGGAGATAGCAAATCCAGCTGCACGGTGCAGGGACCCTTCCCCTGAGCTCCCATGTGCACACAAGTGGCTCCGCGGCTCTCGGAGGGCCCTTCTTGTGGCCCACAGTGCTGAGGCAGTGCGGTGCGTGGCACCTCTCGTGAGTCACAAGCACAAGCTCTCCCGGGTCGGGCTGGGCACGTGGCTGGAGCTGCAGCAAGATGCAGAACAACGGCTGAGCAGCAATGGGCTGTTCAGCTCCAGCCAGGAGATGGGGCAAACAGGGGAAGAGGGAGCAGGGAAGGAGCAGGGGTGGCAGTGCAGAGTATGTGCTCTGCTACAGCGGCGAGCTGCAGCTGAGGGTGAATCTGGGCAGGAAAGTCTAAAGCAAAGCTGCTTTTTAGATGTTGAGCTCCAGATACAGGCTGAGGCCTCTGTTTCCCGAGAACGTAACTGGCCAGTTTTCAGAGGGACCTAAAGAACCCACTTTCCCTAAAAAGTGGGGGCTGCATTCCTTCATCTCCCTTGAACACCGCAGCCACCTGACCCGGCTGGTGCGGGAAGCGCCCTGCAGCCAGCCTGTGGGAGCCTGAGCGAGCACGGGGGAAAGCATAGCAGAAACTGCAGCAGCTTGGAAGGAGAGAGTGAGGCAGGAAGACTTTGGAGGCAGCTCTCCTCTGCGAGTGGCTCTGCTGTTGGGATGCAGACAGGCAGTCGTGGCGGATCCCCCTCTGTGAGTGATTCAACAGTTAGAATCTCAGCATCCCTCAGGGTGGATTTTAGACATCTGTTCCTGGCTTTCAGGAGTGGGTTAATGGCAAACACGTTTCTCATCTTGGCAGTTTGCATTTACTTGAACAAGAACGGCAGCACTGGGCCCCACCTAGACAAGAAGAAAGTACAGCAGCTGCCGGACCACTTTGGACCAGCTCGAGCTTCTGTTGTCCTGCAGCAAGCAGTACAGGCCTGCATTGACTGCGCTTACCATCAGAAAACAGTCTTCTCCTTCTTAAAACAAGGCCATGGGGGAGAGGTCATCTCAGGTGAGACCTGGCCCACAGTGTTTTGCCATCACGGGTGGCATCGCAAGAATTTTCTGGTTGGATGATGTCTCTTACCGAGCTTGGTGCAGTCATGGGTCAGGGGCAGACAGGAGATTTCTGTCCTCTCTTCCTTGCCAAACATCTGTGTCAGGGAAGTGGCCAGCGTGGAGTGTGGTCCCCAGGCATGCCTGCTGGAGGAGCAGCCTGCAGCCCTGGAGCATGCTGTCCTTCCCCAGCACTGCCCGAGCCCCCGGGAGGAGGCAGAACTCCCGACTGTGCTTTTAAGCCTGCATTTACTCAGGTGCTGGGAGCACAGGCCCTTCCTGAAACACCTTCCCGTTCCCTCGAAGGCAGCTTCCCAGGCACTGCGGCCCTGTACCTGACGCTGGGTGCAGCAGACTGGTTGTAGCCTGTCCCGGGGAAGCGAGCTCGCCCGCGCAGCTCATGGAAGGCACTGGCTTTTGTTTGCTCGAGTCGAGAGCCGTGATGCTGAGACACAGAACTGGCTGTGCAGCGCTGGGCGTAGCCTCCTGCCTTTGCTGGAGGTTTACGTGTTGGGCTCTGTTTGTTTCTGTCTCCAGCTGTGTTTGATCGGGAACAGCACACTCTGAACCTGCCAGCAGTAAACAGTATCACCTACGTCCTCCGCTTCCTGGAGAAGCTCTGCCACAATCTCCGCAGTGACAACCTCTTTGGGAACCAGCCTTTCACTCAGAACAGCCACATGCAGCGTTCACACGAGTACGACCACGACAGGTATCTACCAGGTAGGAGCTGGGGCGGGGGCGGCGGCGTAGGGACCCAGGTGCTCCGTGTCTTAACCCAGGTTTTATCTTGAGCTCCAGAGACAGGCGGGTGCTTCAGAGCCCTCTCTGTGGCGTTCACTGCGTCACACCCTGCGTCGTGCACATGCCCGCCGGGCTCTTTTTGCTCAGGATCCTGTTGCTGTGTTTTCTGCCTGTCGATCTGATTTCCATCACTGCCTGGAGGTTTCCACTCATCCGTGCTGTCTCCTTGTCTTCCCTCCTCTCCTTGTCCGCCTTGTCCTGTGATCTGATGATAGTGACTTCATCCCATTAGCAATTAAGGTGAACGACTGCAGGAGAAATAGAAGAGCCGTAGCATGCAGCAGGTAAACTGCGATTAGAAATGGAGCTGAAGCCCAGCAGAGCGGTTTCCGCTCTGGGCACGAGTCCACTGCCAGCAGACAGCACACCCAGCCAGCGGTGGGAGCGCAGCCCACTCGGGGATGGCGCATGCTGCAGCCATGTCCAGCATTGCTGCCTTTGTTTTTCTTGGCATGGCTCATGCTCCACTGTGTGGAAGCAACACGCCCCTGGCAAGATAGTTCATGCCACAGTGCAAATCGTCAGGCTGCAAAATTGCTCTGCAGTGAAAGCAGTGGAAAACAAGAAGACCAATAGCTTTTCCCTGCAGTGCTGTGTGAGGCAACAGCCCCTGGGGCGGTAGCTGCCTCCCCGGCTTGGTGGTGGGGCTCTGTGAACACCAGTCGTGGAGAGGGTGAAAGCTCTGCACCTCTCTAGTTAGCTGACAAGTGTTTTATGCTGATCTGCTCTCCTGTTGCTTCCTCCACTGCCTTTCTGCCCCCCAGTCAGCAAAGAGCTGTTGTACTGTTTGAAGACTTTCCAAAGTTAATCCTCTGGGTAATTACGGCTCTGAGGAGGACAGTGAGAATTCTTCATGTAAAGGATAAGCGCCTCTGAAGAACCGTTTGAGGAAGAGTTGCTATCATGAAGCTTGGGGGCAAGAGCCTAATGCCACAGTGCTTCACTACAAAGCCCTGTGCTCAGGGGAAGGGATTAGCAGGAGTCGAAAGAGCATGAGGATGCTGAAGTGACGGTCCTCGGCTGCCACCATGGCTGATGAGCTGCCCGGTGCTCTGCAGAGCCAGGCTGGAGCAGGGAGCCGAGCTGCGCTGTAGCAGGAGGAGCTGTAGGGACTGGGTTGGCTGCCGTGGCAAGAACTGGAGCAGCATGGCAGTTACTGGGGCTAGAGGTTACCCCTCTAGGGAACCCTCAGTTAGAAGAAATCCCCATGTTTCAGTGCGGAATTACCCTGTTGTCATGAGACAGAGCAGAGCCAGAGTGGGAGGAGTCCCAGGGTGTGGGCATGGTAGAGGCTGGGATGGAGAGGGATTCCGCAGCTCACACACGGGGCTTTCAGCCACCGTGAGGG
>NW_010433458.1:3820-11547 GCF_000710305.1 Buceros rhinoceros silvestris | reverse complement strand
TCTCCGCTGCCCCCCCCGGGGTCTCCCAGCCACTGTGAGGTGTCAGCAGTGGCTGTGCTGAGAGTGGGGCAGCCTGGCAGGATGGAAAAGGATAAAGAGTAAAGTCAGAATTCAGGGAGACTCGGGTAGAGCACCAGGTACGACACAATGCTGAGACCTGCCCCTCCTGAACTGCTCTTTAGAGCGTTCGCAGGGGTTAAAGAAAGATGAACCCCAGTCTAGAGAAGTGGTAACACTGAGTGCTGTAGTTCGTACTGCTCTCTCCAGCATTGTTGGCATCTGGTTGTCTTAACACCTTTCTCAGACTCCTCCAAGAAGATGATAAGCATGTTATCTACACATTGCAGTGGCTTCTGGTGAGGGCAGAGAAGCAGCGTGGGCAATTCTGAGAGGTTAGGGCTGGCTGGGGAAGAATGAGGATGCAGGTGTACGTCAGCTTAAATCACACCAAGCGTCAAGGCTGCCGTGGTGTCACCTTCAGTTCTGTGTGTCCTGCCTTGGTTCCTCTACAGTACAGGTGCTCTTGTGCCTGAACGGGGCTGGTTCCTCCAGAAAACAGCCACTGGTTAGGACTGGGAGCTGGCCTCAATTGTCAGAACAAACTCTTCAGGAGTGAATAAACGTCAACCGCTTTTTAGGCTCTTCTGTTCCTTCTTACCTTTTACTGTCTCCTTTTTAGGCCCTTCAGTTCCTCCTTATCTCTGTTGTCCAAGTTGACCACTGTGGATGCTGTGGAGAATTCGTGTATGTGTTTGGGGCAGAAGAAGGAAGGTCTGCAGCAGCCCTTAGGTCAGCTGCGTCGTTCTGGTCTTGCTAAGTAAGGAAATCGTGGGAATGAGGGCAGCTAGGACAGGCTGTACATCAGGAAACAGCAGATTTGCAACCAAACGGGAAGGTAGTAGGACCAGGGATGGGCTGTGAAGTGTTGTGGATGGGTCAGTCTGATCTGGAACCACCTGAAAACACAGCACTGGAGGCACCTTCTGGGACACTGAGCCCCGGGTCCTGTTCTGACCAGAGCGTATGGCATGGCTTTAATTAACTTGGGTTGGGTATTTGCTTTTCCACTGGAGGCTGCTCCAAGGGGATTTACTGAATTTTTAGAAACTACGTTGTAGTTTCTAGCTCAAATTTATTCTTGGACAACTCAGTATCTGTGTCTCCTTGACTGAATATTGTCTTTTAGCTTAACGGAGTTCTGTTTCTTCTGGAGGTAGCTGGGGAGCAGCTGACTCCTTCAGGGGAGCTCCCCTCTTGGCTGCTCTACTCAGAAGGCCTCTGCTCCCCTCATCTGCTGTTGGTTTGAATTAAACTTCATGAGGTGCCTAGGTGCCACGCAGCACTGTGGGATGGAGCTCACAGGGACCTGGTGCACAGCACCAGCGCCACCATGTTCACAAGAAATGTCTCTGGAAGCTGCTTTTCATCGCCATGTACTTGTGGCAGATGACGGTCAGCCCATCTGGGTCGCACACCCTGTTCTTCTCATCCATTTTGGTCAACTGCCACTCCCCAGCTCGTGGGTGGTTTGCACATCTGGGTTTTGCCGCTGGATTTACCCCTTCCTGCTACCCCGTTCTATATGTATTTCTTCTGCATAGTTTCAAATGCTACTCTTCTGGCCTGACGTGGAAGGCAGCAGCAGATTTTATCAGTTAACCTCTAAAATTTGTGCCAAAGTTATTAATAAAAATATTGAACAACAGTGGGCTCAAGAGCGATCCTCAAGAAAATCAATTAACCGTTGCTCTCTGACCCGACGTTCTCACTCGGTGCTCTGCTGGCAGCTTTTCCCCTCGAATCAGATGTCTGTGCATGTAAGAAGGCTTCTGGTAACCTTTGTGCTCACTGTCTCAGCTGGTGGTTCTCTGTACCAGCTGCCTTGCTGAGTTCCAGGGACACAAGACTGATGGAAGTTGTTTTGCTGGAACACGGAAACTGAGGACAGTATTGGTCTTCCTAATAATGGTGCAGTGATATTTTATCATACTCCTGAGGAGTCCTAGGGCCTCCCTTGATAGAGCAGACACTTTTCTCTACCTTTGGATTTCTCTTTAGTCAACTCAGTTGTGACTGTCTGGTGCTTCCCACCCATCTGTCCCTTCGTTTCTTTGTTTGGCGTCACACATCTCCCTTGGTGTCCGGTCCCAGTCGGTCCCCGCCGTATTTTAGCCCCCTCCAGCACCCATTTCTGCCCCGTCCAGCCCTGCGCCGGCCGTCAGGGCTGCTCCATGCTGTCATCCAGCTCCCAGCATTTGTGCACAAGCATTTCACCCCTCTCTTTCCACACCCCTGAACGCTGCCAGCTGACACGTGTCACCTGTGCTTGGCCAGCTGGAAGGGACCAGCAAGGATTGCTGGTGGCCCGCATGGGCAGGCAGTGGCTGGTGGTGGCCTCTTCATTGCTTCGCAGCTGACCATGCTTTGTGCAGAGGGACATGGTCTGCCACTCTCTGTATCCCTCCCCTGGCTGCTGTTCCCATTCATGTCAGCGCTTCCATCCTGTGTCCACCCACCCGCTGACACTGTGTGCGCAGCCTCTGGCCGGCTGCAAAGAGACGGACGTTTCCACTGCTGCGTATGGAGAACCCAACTGTTGGGAAGCGTTTGGAGGAGAGCAGCAGCGAGAGTCGGTGGATCCATTTAGGGAAAGGTTGAGCATCAGAGCAGGGTTTAATCCAGCTCTCTGCACAGCACTGAGTGGTTGCAGATTGTCCAAGGGTCATGTACGGCTGAAAGGTGAAGTGGGGAGGAGCAGGAATCGTTTGGGATGAGCCAAGTGGTAGAACGAGGAGAAATGGAATTACATGAAATGTGGCAAAATGTGGCTAAGATTCTTTGTCAGGTTTCTCGCCACCCTTTTTCTCTGGTAAAACTTGGAGAGCAGAACACAGACCGTTCAGCACTGGCCGACGTGCTGGGCTGCGGCTCCAGCAGGCTGGTCTGGCTGGCGATACACGCGAGTCTCAGGCAAGACGGCATGTCCCAGAAAGTCTCTGCTCCTAAATAGGGCTTGTTCTCTCTTCCTAGACAGAAGCAGTTCGTTAGACGGCACTCTGCAGGGACCAGGCCGGGGTACAAAGCGGTATTCCCAAGATTCCCCTCCATACAGTGCTCCTCTCTCCCCCAAGTTACCAAAGAATGACCGTCACCCTTTGGAAGGTGAGCACAGCGTCTCTTCCCGAAGCTGACTGGTACCGGCTGCAGCAGGGCTAGACTGGCCGTGGGGTGAGGGAGTCTGCTTGTCTTTGTCTCTGGCACGGGGTGGTGCTGGGCGGTCCAGGGAGAAGAAATCAAGGCAGGTTCCCCCAGCAGCTGTGTGAGGCGTGTGGAACATGTGGAGCGTTCCTGCTAACCCAAGGAGTCCTCATCCAGTACCGTATAATCAGGAATTAATTCCCTGTGTTTCAGCTTCCATCGCTCTGCGTGGTGTTAACGGTCATAAAACTGCTCAGTTGCTTCAGTCAATCTTCCCCCAAACGTCTCCGTGACAGTTTGCTGTGGCGGGTTGTCCGGATGCTGACGTGCAGCTGTACAGCCAGGAACCTGCTGCCCTTTCCCAGGGTCCCATCTTGTTCCTCCCCCAATATCAGGAGGGTCTCACCAGCGCACACTCCACCAGCTAAACCAGATTACATCACACCCCGTGGCATCCTCTGGGTGACACTGGTGCAGACATGCTGGGCCACATTCTGAAAAGGAGTGGTGGAAACAGCCTCTACAGTGTGTGGTCCATAGGTGTCCCCTGCGTGGGCAAGCGGGAGATGAGTTCCAGGAGGTCCAGGGAGCTGGAGGACGAGCTGAGCCTGAGCAGGAGTCCTCCATAGACACAGTTCCACCTTCCCTTTTGTTTTGAACTGCAGGCACACAGACTGGAGGTTTAACCTTACCGAAGCCTCTTAATTCACTGATGTGAAATCTGCCGAGGTGTTAGTCTCAGTTCTTTGTAATATGTCCTTGAAAAATTGCTGGAGACTCTTGGCTGGGCTTGTTGTTCAGTGGCTTTGTGCTCAGTTGCTGTCCCTTGAGAATCGTTTCCCTGGTTTTTGCTGAGTTTGCTGGTCTTGGGCTCTCAATCCCAGGTTTGAGAGTGCTTGGTCTCCCATGCGTGGAGGTGTGATTTGAGTCTCTGTGCATCACCGTGCCCTGTGCTCTTCAGGTCTAAGCACAGCTTATCTCAACTGGCACCCTACCATGGACCGTTTCTGGTGGCCTTAGTATTGTAGCTTTGTCACGAAGCTGAAGTGATGACCAAGGTGGCATGTGGGACTGGCTCATCTATTCCAGCATGTTGACAAGTCAAAAACCGTTCCCTGAGGCCCAGTTCCTCACCTCCAGACACACCCAGTTTTGCTGGTCTCCTAGACGTCCTCCTCTAACACATCAACTGCTGTGCTGAGGTAATGGTTAGCAAGGCCTGTCCACTCCTCCTCCACAAGGGGGTGGAAGATGCAGCGCTTGGCCTGTTCTTGAAGTCCAGGGATGTGCTTTAAAGATTAAGGTGCCTTCGTTAGGTGGTGAATATTGTACGCTCTGTACTGTCAGTGAAGAGAGAAGATTTCTATACTGGGTAATACCCAGGAGGAACCTACATTAGGTTGTCTACAGGATGGATTCTTTGTCTGCTTCCAAGTCTATTCAGTTATCTCTCGGCCTTATGGCTCGTGCCGTCTGGATGCCCCGAAGACTCCAGCCTCTTCCATGAAAGTAGAGACAAGTGGGCAGAAAGTGTGTGTTCACGTGAGGGTGATGATCCTGCTGCTGCACGAACTTCCTACAGCAGCAGCGTGGTCTTGTTCTGTTCTTGGTCCACACAGGAGTTGTCCAGGGCAGGGGACAGCGAGGCACAGCTCCAAGTTCCATCTCCAAATTAATTTTCATCCCACAGCTAAAAGCCTGCTCATCCCCCTCCACCATGAAATCTAAGTACAAGCACAGGAGTATCTGCATTTCAGAGGATCTGTTTTAAGAATACGAGCCCGAAACACTCAGATACTGACTATTTCTCGAGCAAGGGGGCTCGTCTCCTCAGCAGAGCGTTCTCCAGCAGACAGCAGTACTTGCACGTTTCCAGTTTGCCAAGCTGAAGGCAGTGAGTAGCAGTGGGAGGTCTTTGCTCATTGCACCTTTGGCAAGCAGTCAGAGGGATGAGGAGGGGATCTCACCTCTCACGTTGGTTTGTCTCTCGCATCCGCTGGTGTTTATGCTGAGGAGCGGCAGTTCCCACGCAGCGGGGAGCTGCTTTTCTCAGACAATTGTTGGCTGGGAGCAGTAGGGGGTGGTAGTTGTGCAAATCCCGTTTCTGCTTGTGGCCAAACTCCGTGTTTCAGCAGTAAAACAACACTCGTGAATCTACAGCGCTATTTGTTTAATTAAACTTTAATTATCTGCTCCCTGCCTCTCCACCACTCATCGAGGGGTGTTTTCCGACAGCACTCTAAGCACGAGCCTTTACTTCACACCAGCAGCTGGTGTCAGGAAATCTGCCCAAGCAGAACCCCCCTCCCCGCCACTGCGGTTCTGGTTATCCGCGGCAGAAGGATGGTGGTGGTGCATGTGCCTGAGCACAGACTGGCCCGGCCGCTCGCCAGAGCTTGTCCTTTTCTGCTGCAGATGATTCATGGGGCTCATCATCACCCCCCACTTGCCTCATGTCCCTCGCCCCTTTCTGGAGGGTTCAGTCTCTGAGCAGTTCTCTGGGTGTTTGTGTTTTTGAGAGAATCCTAAGTCTTTCTTGCACTGACCCTGCCACGAAGCCTCCAGGAGCTCTCACCAGTCTGACCAAGCACTCACCAGTCCAGTGACGGGTGGCCTGAGGGTGAACGTGAAGCTTCAACCCTCCCTCTTGGGCAGGAGACCGTGGAGCTCCCCAGCTGCGGGGCCTCCTCCTCTTCCTCGGTGTACGATCCTACACACGTGTGAGAACACGATCGCATACATGCAGGATGCATCACCGTGCGTTCCATCGGGGTAACGACAGGATGGTAACGGTCGAGGTCAGTGTTTTCTGAGGGTGAGCTTTGGATCATGGGCACTGCACTGACACAAACCTGTGCACAAGGTCTCCCACCCCAGGCTGAGCCCAGAAATCCCTTCTGCTGCCACCAGTCCCCTCCGTGAGAGCTCTGGGCTCTTCATGAGTGGTCAGGCGCACACATCTGCCTGACCCAGCACACCCGGGGCGAGTGTCCAGGGTCTCTCCAGCGAGCTGAAGCTGTGCATCACCTCGCGGTGAGTTGCATCCACTGTGTGGATCTGCCAGGAGCCTCTGTCCGCGCCTGGCCAGAGCAGCCAGCTCATCACTGGGTCTGCATCATCCAGTCTGGTACCGAAATGGGATGGTGGGTAGGGAAGGGAAGGTCCACAGTTATTCGGGAGTAGTCGTGAGTCAGAAGCTTTTCATGCACAGAGAGCAGGTGAAGACACATCTGCCCACGTAGGAAGGTAGTGACGTGTGGGCCACCACCCAGCCCAGGTTGCCAGGGAGTAAGTCTTCACCCCAGTGCTACTGGTTCTGCGGCAGCTTTCAGGGACATGTCCCAGAGTGTCCCAGAGACCTAAAAGCAAAATCAAGAAGAAATTCCTCAAGTGCAAACAGTAACAGAGCCCTCGAGGTGGAGGGGTGCGGTTACGCAGATGAAGGCCTCCCATCTGTCCCACCACCAGACAGGGAGATGTGTCCGTTCTGTCGCCTCATGGGGTGAAGCCAGGGGAGGTCTGGGCTGGCTGCCTCCAGCCAGACTCACCTCTGGGACCTCTGCCTGAACACAGACAGCAGAACCCCTGAGACCAGAGGATCCCAGTTCACAGAACTGTCCTGGAGTTCACAGAAACCAGAGGACAGGACGTGCCTCCAGGAGGGGTTGGCCCAACCTCTGCCACACGCAGGTCCGGCCTCAGGCTCTGGCAAGCGGCATCTCCCTTTGCTGGAGCTTGACAGCATCAGTGTAGCAGGAGAGTTTGGGAACATCTCAACAGCTTTTGGGTCTCATGGGCTGCAGCATCAACTCTGCTCCCTCCCCACCATCCCAGTTCAGCATGGCCTCGCTGTGCTGGCTCCTCACCAGCTGCTCCTGTGGTCTGCGAAGTCCCGGGGAAGAAACCCAGGGCCTGGCTGGGACAGTTGCTCAGGTTCCTGCATCCTTGTCACCTCCCATGGTGTTTGAGTGGCAACAGCTCAGGACTGGGGGCTGCCCTCAGGGTCTCTAGGGGTGCTGGCAGAGGAACTCCAGCTCCCAGCCCAGAGGGCACAGGCTGTACCCTCCGTGTGGGAGCTGCTTCCCTCGGCTGTACGAACTGGCTGGGTTTTTCCTAATGAAGAACGCGGGTATTTGAGGGTGACTCCCGAGGCACCAGGTCCCCTGGGTGGTGTGTGCCACATGAGCAGGTGGTCCTGGGATGAAGCTGTCACAGTGGGACAGCAAAGGGAGATCTCGCTGGCTCGGCCCTTACATCATGTCACCCCGGGCACCCTCCCCAGCCCCTCCACTGACAGCTGAAAATTGAACATGCTACTGGAAGAGAGGGTGAGGAAACCAGTCTGGCGCTGGGACCCCTGCCCTGGGAGAGCCCTCTACCCTGTCCCTCCTGCACATGTCTCAGCAAAGGGTGCTGGTCACCAACGTGGTTAGGCGTGAGGAGGGGCCCAGCAGGAGGTGAGGAAGGGTGAGCAGCTGGTCACCAGCGCCTTGCTTTGGGGGCCCGGGGATCAGCACAGTGCGAGAGCG
>NW_010433458.1:2186-3770 GCF_000710305.1 Buceros rhinoceros silvestris | reverse complement strand
GCAGGAGGTGAGTAAGGGTGAGCAGCTGGTCACCAGCGCCTTGCTTTGGGGGCCCGGGGATCAGCACAGTGCGAGAGCGGTGCCTGACCCTGAGCTGCTCAGAGGCGGCTGTGGCTCCTCCTGCTCTGCACATGCTGCGTCCGGGCTGCAGCGTGAGTCCTCCATCCCCCCGGGTCCCCGCCCGTTCTGTGACCGTGCACACGAGTGCCACTGCTGTGTGGCGCCTGACCCCTCATGGAGCCCCTCTCCTCTCAGGGCTGTGTCTGGGTCCCATGTCCACTGGTGTCCAGCACGGGCACCCTCCCGTGCCGGACCCCGCTGCCTGGGGGAATGCGGCACTGCAAACCAGAGCCGGTGCTGGCAGTAACCCCGTGTCTGTTGCTCCAGTCTGGGTACCAGCCATTGTCGCTGCTAACTGGCCACGCTGGCATTTGCCAGGCAGTGCCTGTTCTGATTTCCATACTCCGCCACTGCGTGGGGATGCGGGGCTGCGGGTGGCGTTCGGGTGCACTGACTGCAGCTTGGTGCGTTCCAGGTGAAACCTTTGTTCTGGGAGATGGCCTCCCAGGGCCCCTGGAGCCTCGCCTGGACCCCATGGACTCTGCCTTGAACTCTGTCCATTCAGCCAGCCACAGCAGGAGCTCCAGAGACTATCGCCTGCACGGATACAGGCACCTGCACCAACCCTCTAGCCTCACCCAGGGCAGCTCCTCTGCCTTGCGCAGGCTTAGCTCTGGGGGTAAGAGAGTTCAGCAGCCACCTCCTGTTGTCCACGTGGCAATCAAGGGCTTTTCTATCGCCAATTACACCTTTCTAACTCCAGCACATACCCGAGACTGGCCTCTGAGCTGTGCCACAGGTAGCCTGTTAGGTTTGGCGGTGGCTCTAGAGCCGTGGCATGTGGGCGGGTGGAAACACAGAGGTGACGCTGGTGGGGTCACACTCCTGGTGACCAGGAGGACCTGGAAGGCAGTGGAGAGGAAGGAGCGGGCAGGACCTGAACTTGCAGGCATGGGCAGGGGCCGTCAGAGCGGTAAAGGGGTGTCTCTGAGTCCAAGAGGATGGACCAGGAATGGTCAAGGAGTCGAGAATGGCCTGGAGAGTTCCAGTGACCGGGAGGCTGCGTGAACAGCCTCCACGTGAACAGGAGAGCAGTCACGGCAGTGACCCGGCACACGTGAGGGCCAGGTGTCTGCAGACCAGGTTGTTGGTTTAGGTGCACAGCATCAGGAAAAGCCTCTAGAAGGCTCAGGCTGCTGCTGCCGTGGTCCCTCTGCCCCCAACCCTGCGTCTGCGGGCAGCGAGCTGACACCACAGGCTGTGCTGGTGGCGACACGTTGGGAGCGGGACCTGGGTCAGCTTGGTGGTGCTTCGGGCCGGCAGAATTTCCCCCAGGGGCTCAGCCCAGCGAACACGCAGCGCTGGAAACATGGAGCAGCTTTGCCGTGTTAACCGTGTGCAGGTGGTGTTGGGAGCGGGGGAGTGAGGGGAGAACCGGGGAGAAGACCGGGGCTGGAGGGTTGTTTTCTGCAAAGGTGGGGAGGGAAGAGGGGGAGCAGGGGGGCAAACCGAGCTGAGGAGAGG
>NW_010433458.1:541-1879 GCF_000710305.1 Buceros rhinoceros silvestris | reverse complement strand
GAGATCGGAGCCAGTCAGCGGCCGCAGTGTGAGGAGCTGCTGGAGCAGAGCCGCAGGGTCCTGGGTAACGGTCGCTCTGTCCCGGTTCCCCCCAGGTTCCGAGCGGTACCTTGGGGCTCGAGACGCCCCACGGCTCAGCAGCCGCGACCCCTCATCCTGGACGGTGGAGGAGGTGATGCAGTTCATCCATGAGTCAGACCCACAGCTGGGACCCCACGCTGACCTCTTCCGAAAACACGTGAGTGCATCCATGGGTGGGTGTGCAGGTGGCTGGACCTTTGAGGGTGACCCCCAGATCATCACGCGGGGACATTGTGGAGCATCAGAACAGCAGCACTTTGTACCTGCCGGAGAAAAACACCCTCATCAATCCCACTCATACCGTGTTCGGGCTTTGGGTCCTCGGAGGAGGGGGGAAGACCCTGGAGCCTGGCTCAAGCTCCGGGCACTGCTGCCCTAACGCGTGCGGAGGGCTCAGCTCCGCACGGGATTGAACCTGAGCGCTGAGAACACCCTGTTCAGCCGGAGTCGTCGTGTTCACCTCATCCAATTCCTCCTGGCCAGAACTGTGTTCCAGGTGGAAGCCATCGAGTGTGCTGCGGCTCCGCTTGCGTTCCCGGGCAGAAGGAGCCTACTGAGGCTCCGCTGGGGCTCGTGCATGGCTTTGGGTGTGAGGAGGCTGCGGACTCACAGAGTGGGGTTTGTACCACTAAAGCCTCGACCATTTTGGCAGCTCCACCTCCTGGTTCCTGCCAGCTCATCCTCCCCCTGCCTTTTGACAAGCCCAGCTTATACCTGGAGGTGCTGCTGGAGGCAGGAGGAGCCAGTTCCCCTCGTCCCGGGCAGGAGGGGCTGAGCCTAGGCTCTTCGGGGTTTAATTAGTTCTGGTTTAGTAACCAGTAACTGAAGAATGTTTTAATTACGGGAGGGAGCACTCAGCTCTGCTGGGAGGTGAAGGACCCGGCATGGGCAGCGCTGAGGAGGAACTTCCCTTTCATCTGAAGAAGGGAAAAGCAGAACAAACCCAGTACTGGGGGTTACTGGAGATTACTGGAGATCCTGCCAGGGTGACCCCAAGACAGGACCTTTGGTTGTTCCAGGTAGTGATTTTTGTTTATCATTAAGTCCATGAACGTGTTTTCATCATGGAAACCTGCCCATGGCAGAGCTCTGGGCCAGCTCGAGGAAAGGCGCTGCAGGGGCTCGGTGCAAAGCTCTTCTCGGGTGATTGTGGGCTTCGTGGTCCGTCCCCTCCCGAGCCTCAGGGATGGACACATCTGGCTCAGCCGTGGAGCATCAGGAACCTTTGAAAGCTGCGGCGCTGGAGATGAGCTGCTC
>NW_010433458.1:0-404 GCF_000710305.1 Buceros rhinoceros silvestris | reverse complement strand
GGTGGCCTCGCGCCGCCGCCCCCCCCCTGCCACCATCGTCCCCCGTCAGGGACCCCCCCGCCTCTCCTCCCTCCCCACCTCCCTCCGGGGTTTGCTGGACACAGCTCCTGGGTGTTCATCACCCGGCAGATCTCCCAGCGCCACGCGGGGCTCTCAGGCTGGTCCCCTGGGCAGGACAGGACATGGGTCTAGAGCTGGTCTAGAGCTCTCACTCCGAGCTCTGCTCCTTCAGCCGACATCGTGCGGGGCCTGGCCGGCCTCTGCGGCAGCGTCGGAGCTCACAGCGGGACTCACAGTTGTTTTCCCTCCTTGCAGGAGATCGACGGGAAGGCCCTGCTCTTGCTCCGGAGTGACATGATGATGAAGTATATGGGGCTGAAGCTGGGGCCAGCCCTGAAGCTCAC
>NW_010433457.1:5423-11723 GCF_000710305.1 Buceros rhinoceros silvestris | reverse complement strand
CAAGACTTAAGTGCCGGTTCCTGCACTTGGACCACAACAACCCCCTGCAGTGTTACAGGCTTGCGGGAGAGTGGCTGGAAAGCTGCCCAGCAGAAAAGGACCTGGAGGTGCTGGTCAACAGCCAATTGAGTATGATCCAGCAGCGTGCCCAGGTGGCCAAGAAGGCCAACAGCGTCCTGGCTTGTATCAGCAATAGTGTGGCCAGCAGGAGGAGGGCAGTGATTGTCCCCCTGTACTCAGCACTGGTGAGACCACACCTTGAGTACTGTGTTCAGTTTTGGGCTCCTCACTTCAAGAAGGATGTTGAGGTGCTGGAGCGGGTTCAGAGAAGGGCAACGAAAATAATGAAGGGTTTAGAGAACTTATCTTAGGAGGAGCAGCTGAGGGAACTTGGGTTGTTTAGCCTGGAGATAAGGAGGCTGAGGGGAGACCTTATTGCTCTCTGCAACTACCTGAAAAGACGTTGGAGAGTGGTGGATGTTGCTCTCTTCTCCCATGTGACAAGTGACAGGACAAGAGGAAATGGCCTTAAGTTGCGCCAAGGGAGATCTAGGTTAGCTATCAGGAGAAATTTCTTCACAGAGAGGACTGTGAAGCATTGGAACAGGCTTCTGAGGAAGGTGGTAGAATCCCCATCCCTGAAGTGTTTAAAAGTCATGTAGATGTGGTGCTGAGGGACATGGTTTAGGGTCCCTGGCATTGCAGGGGGAACGGTTGTACTCAGTGATCTTAAGGATCTCTTCCAACCAGATGGTTGTAGGATTCTGTGATAAAGCACCAATATATAATGCAAGTGATCCCGAATTTATGATTCAGTGAAAGCAAACTATGTTTGAGAGGACAGGGAATCTGAAATAGTGTTTTCTTGCCAGCTTACATGGTGTAAAGACTGATCAGTGACTAAGGAAACTAATGTAATTAGGGAAATGAATAACCTAATTGCAAAGGCATCTTAAATGGAGTT
This sequence comes from Buceros rhinoceros silvestris, assembly GCF_000710305.1. Lineage (NCBI taxonomy): Eukaryota > Metazoa > Chordata > Aves > Bucerotiformes > Bucerotidae > Buceros > Buceros rhinoceros. Next base: position 10,759 of record NW_010433457.1, on the reverse strand, counting down.
GAACAGAAAATAATGGAAGGAACAAAAACTCCTCCTCGCGTATTCTGATGGCTTGATTCCATAAACATTTTGAAAAAGAATTAGACATCTTTCTGAAAAGCACAATATCCAGTGCCAGTAAAAAATACAGATAACTTTTTTGTTTTCATTAAGGAACGGATAACAAGCAATCTGAAAAATATCAAAGTGCCATTATATAAAATCATTGGTACAATCGCATTTCAGTTCTGGTCATGCAATTTCTCAAAAAACAAAAACAAAAACAAAAAACCAAAGCTGAAATAGTAAGGGACAGGGAAGGGCAATAAATCAATTAGTGACATAGAAATATTTCCATATTGGAACAGATTAAAACAAAGAAAAAGAAAGATTATAATTCTTCTTTGGAAAGCAAAAAAAAACTGGGAACGTGACAGATTTATAAAAGAAATAAGGTACAGAAAAATGCAACAATGTGATCCTAGCTAATAATGCAACATAATAGAAAAAAGAGATTTTCAAAAAAAATAAAACACATGAAACTCACTTCCACAAGATACTATTGAAGTAAGGAGTTCAGTAGGATTAGAAAGGCTAGGTATTGATGCAGGCACAAGAAAATCTTCATCTGAAGCTACCTAAAATTCATTTCAGTAACATGAATCTGCTTGCTATTACTGTGCATAGGGCTATTACTGTAAAATTGTCCATGAAAGACTAGATTTTAATCTTTCTCCAAAACATGTGGTATTGGCTACTGCTGGTCTCTGGAAATGCAGCTCTACATGGAGTCTGATCAATTATACCAACACCTGTGTTACTTTTGAAACCGAATAGCATAATGTTTCCACTAAGAAATTAGTAAATATACACTTAAGAAATTGACTATTTACTTCAGGGGGGAAAAAAAGCTAAATGCAAAAGATAACATCACTGGTAATTATTTGTAAAAAAGGGAAATAAAACAACAGCAAAGAAAACCTAACCCAAAACCAAAGTACCAGGAGCTTGATACATATCAATGAAGGTCTTGTTGCTTTGAATTGCTTAGCCCAAATAACTCTTGCCAATCTGTTCAAGAGCTTCAGATGCTGAAAACTTCTGAAAAAACATATTATTTATAATAACTCATGAAACTACATTGCTTTAGCTAAATGTTACAAAGTCTAATTGTTTCTCATGCTTCCGCACCCAAGGTTAGCAGTTTGATCTCTCAGAATCATCTGGTTGGAAGAGACCTTTAAGACCATCTAGTCCAGCTGTTCACCCTGCACTGCCAGAGTTGAGCTACTACTTCAGGAAGTGAAGTACACTGTGAAGGTATTCAACTTTTTATGAAAGATCAGGACAAACTTTAATGATTCCAGATTGTTTTCCCCCTCTTTTGGCTCATGGTAGAAAGTTTCACACAGTCTATTGAAATAAATTTCACAGTAATTGAAATAAATGAGACACTAAACCCTAAAAGTCAAGGTACATATAATTACAAAAGAATCACTGTTCACTTCAGCTACCTGCCAGGATATCACCTTATAAGTCTCAAAAGCCACATCATTTTAAGTGGATCATTTCTGTCTGGCCTTTATTTACAAATTACTAGCAGTATTTAAGTATGTCTGCTTTGATTATTCCACAGACACCACCTAATAGAGAGGTTTGAGCTTCCAAAGCTCACTTGAGAAAGGTTCACAGATCCTACTCAAAGCAAGGTCTCTGAGAGAAAATGCACTTATTTATCCACTGAAGCTATCTACTGGAAAATCAGTATCTCAGATGTAATGAGTTGTAAGACAAGTAAATTAGAGTACAGATTACTCTGTCGATTGGAACACATAATCTTCCTCTGTAATTAATTATTTCATATGTGGTACATTGCATTTGGCACTGGTTTGTCTAATTACTGTACATTTTATTTTAAATGAACAAGAAACTTCCTAAAATACCTTGGCTTCCACTTTCAAAGGTTCATGAGCCAAAATAGAGGCTCTGGAGTAACCAGAAACATTTCCTGCCCTAGCAGGAGCTGGCACTGGAAATAAAGTGTGCTGTATAATTAATGTGCCTGTCCTTCCTCACTTCAGCCCTGCCACTGCTATGCAAACAGTTACTTTAGAATAGCTCTAATCATCACTTATCCTAGGCACAAGAACAGCGCAGCTATGGAAGGCAACACGTAAAATTATAGCTTAAATCCATAACTCAAAGAAATATTTCTATTTAAAAATTATGCTGAGAAGAATACTTAGATGCAGCTAAGAAGAATTACTTCATGTTGTTCTTAAAACATCCACTGACTGAGAACATGCAAATCCTGTTCAGGTTTGCAAATAGTTGAGTCATCTAAAACCTATTACACCTGTACTGACACAGGAGTATGCTGTGAGTTCAGGACATAAACAGGAAACAACATCAACCTTGGACAAACCCAGAGTATTCTGGATGCTTGAGAAGCCTGTACTGTAACTGGAGTCTCCACACTGCTGAAGTTAAAGGAAGTTTGGAATTTGTCCATGTTACATGTTACTGCATGAAGGACCACCAATTAGCTGAGACTGAGAGCTCTTATGTTCTGCAAACCTCTGTTCTCAGGACAGAGTTACCAGAAAGGATACAGTATCTGCATGCCAAGAGTACGCCCTGTGGATATGAGCAGTGCCTGGACTCTTAGGTTCAATAGGAGTCTGAAAGTTTGGTTCAGTTCAACTAGCCCTAATAGGATTTAAACACATAAGGCTGACCAATACTGCGTTTGCATTTGAACAGATATGAGATTTACATCTTTTGTTTAAAAAGGGCTAGAAGACTTAACATGCATAGTTGTGGAAGATTATATACCAGAAGGACCCACTAGAAATCCCACATCACCGTGTATGCACTGATTTTTTTTTAATTTCTTTTTTTAAAGACAGTTCATATTGTTCTGTGATTTCCAGGTACTGTATCTAGAAAGGTTTTGCTCACTCTCAGAATAAAAAAGGGCCGTGTTGTCTGTAGTTCTAAAGAACATCTTTGTAGAGAGAGATATGTTGTTCATTTGTTCTTCAGTTCCTTCCTTTTCACTGCTGCATCTCACCCACCACCCAGAAAAATCAAAGGAAGATTTTTCTGATCAGTGCTCCTCTGTTATTGTCACATACAACCAAGGACTGGGTGTTCATTACATTACCAAATGTTGGGATTTAGTGACAGATCGAATCAAATTGGCTAAAGGAAACTACCAAGGTTCAACATTTAAAGTATATTGCCTTTTTCTTAGGTAAAACCTGGCCTGTTTTCAAAGAAGAAAACTTTTCGTATTTTGATACTCACTTTGTCCTTTCAAACAAAGTCACAGAAGAAAATCCACAGATGTATAGTCATTTGTTAAGTGGGTATTATTATGATTTCTCATTTATTTAACATGCCCTGCAGAGAAGATACTTTATTACCAAGGAAACAAAAAGTCTTTCTACCAAAATCCTCCTGTACTACTAGTAATACAGAAGAGAATTTACATAAGTAGATGACGTTGCAGAAGGATAGGACACTGCCACACGAACCAATATGATCCAGCTAATGCCAAATTTTATTCCCTGGATAGCTCTATATCTACACCATAGTTAATTTATTATTAAACACCATTACATCATGTCTAAACATTATGATTTGTTATTTAATTCATTAGTAAACACCATTACATCATATCTAAGCATTAGGATTTGTTATTTGTTATTAATTATGTATAAAGTTGTCACCAAGTCCATCCCTTAATTACATCACTAGGGACTTTCCACAGCACCTGCAGAAGGTAACAATGTATTTATCGCTTCCAGAGTTTTGATAGTTCTCAACTCTTCTAACAATACTAGCGTTCTCTAAGGTACAATACTAGCTTTCTACATGACCTTGGCTCAGATTCTTGCTGTTCAGCAGTTTTAAACAAAGACCTTTGCAAACTGTAGTTTTGCTAACTTCAAGCAGGCCTGAGAACCAGAGTTCTGCTAACTTTAATAAGCAGACTTTAGAATCATAGTTTTGCTAACCCAAAATAAGTCTCTGGAATCTCTGGATTGGCCATTACATGTCCATTTTCTTCAAGAAATCCCACAAGTAGAAGCTATATTTACCTCTATTCTAAGTTCGTTTTTTATTACCTGAGTGGTGTAAAGAGGTCATGGTGTTAATTAAGGCCAGTTCCCATCTTCAAAGACCTTTATCCAAACATTTTCTAGTAATCCAGTTGGTACCTCGGGTATCTTTCAGGCCTATCTGCACCATGCAATGAAGTAACACACAAGAGTCTGTAGGTAGCAAATCTAAACAGCACAACACAGAGCTGTGTGTGGTGTCTAGCTCAGGTCAAGTAGCTGTGTCTGATGAGCTTGGGGTGGAATAATGTGCCCATTCTGCTTCTGAGACTGACTGCCTGTTCTCTCAAACTTATTCACAAGGCAGGTGTCTTTTTTATTCTTTCAAACTCTCTTGTAATTCACCTCCAGCAACAGAGATATAAGTCAATAAAAGAAGGACAGCTGTAGGATGCTTTTGTGAATCATAGTTTAGCAGATCTAAAAAAGTAGCAGCACAGTTGTGCATTACAATTCAGCTGACAGGAATCATGATGTCTTCACGTGACAGGTCCCAGCAAAATCAGAAAGGTCACAAGGATTTTAAGTGCTGATATTGCAAATGATGGCACACAGATAAACAGACTATCCCACTAAAAATCAGTAGAGATACTTTAAGATCCCTCTTTCTACCCAGATGATACTAATTGCTCTTTCTGAGCTACATTTGGCAGACTTGCAGCAGAATATTCGAATAGGGGCAAATACACTGAGAAAGAGAACAACTCATCTGCTAATGGTTTTATATATTGTTTAAGATATGCTGCAGTCCTGATCTCAAGTCAGCAAACTGCATCACACAAAAGTTTTACTCAGTAAGCATGTTATAGATAGATACATATTGTGATAAAGATCTTATAGTGTAATGATTTTGTACCCAATATATGTAACTCCTTTTTAAAGTAAGACAACTAGCTTTAGATGTCTGACTTGAGAAAACAAAACAAACAAAAAAACCCAATGGAAACAGCACTATATTTCTTTTAACCACTACATAGCTAGGCAAAGTCACAGTGGGTAAGATTTGCCACAGGCTGGCCACATCAAAAGCAGAAGTTCCTAGTACTTTGTCTCCATCAGGATCAGATCAATAAAAATTGAAAAAGCCACAATTCTTAGAGTGAAACTGAAGGACACAAAGATTTTGCCACTCTCACAAATAAGCCATGGAGTTGGGCGCATTGCAGGGTGATCTCTCCACCTGGGGGGACCAGCTTGAAGTCTAGATACAGAACAGAGAGGAGCTTCAAA
>NW_010433457.1:3482-5336 GCF_000710305.1 Buceros rhinoceros silvestris | reverse complement strand
AGCAGGAATTAAGGTACAACTCACCTGCTAACCTCAAATAGCAGAAAACCAGATTACAAGAGGAGGATCATAACAACTTCAGAGTACTCTGATCCTAGAATAGTAGGGAATCAGGTGATTAAACTCATCTGCCCTTATGCTACTCTTCCATCCAGTTTGCTGCTAAAATTAGATGCCTTTGTCACCCTCTTTCTCAGCATCCAGAGTGTAAACACTGAAAATATGGAAGATGCATAGCCTGAACTCTTTCAATTTTACACATAAAACTACATAAAGATCCATGCATTTTATTCTGAGCAGTCATGCAGACATTTTTTCCTGAGTATTAATCATAGGATCTGATCTTGAGTGTCAGCTTCAAACATGCTCTAAAGCCCTGAAGAAAGCACTGCTGAAGCCATTTCTGTTTTAATGCAAAGGATCTAGGTGAGGGAGAATATTCAGGAAAAGTAATCCAAATTCACTTTTTAAGATTAGTTAAACTGCATTAAGCTGGCAAGTGGATGCTTTCACTCAGAATGAAAGTGGCCTTAACTTGGTTCAGTTTAATTTACTTGGGAAGAAGATTAGGAATTAATCTGATTTAACTAACCCAGCTTTAAGTCCATTAATTACTTCTGATTCTTGAGTTTTCCAGTGCAGACAAACCACTTTCAGGTTAATTGTCAGTCTGAGCTTGCAAATCTAGGTGAAACAGTTTAAGGAGCACATTCCAGATACAGGTTAGCATCTCCATGGCTAAACCTCATTAAATACTTCTATGATCTTACCTAATATAATTCCATTGCAAAACAAAAGGCATAATGGCCTTCAGTGATGTAGAGAGTAAACCATGTGTGCAGTAAATAGACTAACTTAAGGCAGGCTCTCCAGATACTCTGTTGCTCAAGAGGCTTTTAGCTGGTAATGGTTTTATGGAGGTTTTATGGGTCGGATTGTTACATGAGATGAAATGGTATATTGAAAATGCTGAAAATGGACCTCAAAAGGAAGAAACCACAGAACTTCCCTCTCTGACCTTACATTAGGATTGGTCTCCTATTCAGGTTTTTAAGAGTTCCTCCTGGAACAGTTGATATGCAAACAGGGTAGATGCTCTGAGATAGAAGTTTCAGGTGGCCCTGGGGCACTGATCTATCACTGGGAGACAGTGCTGGTATGAGCCTTGTTCAGTGTTTCCAAAGATTTTCCATCTATCACCTAAAGGGAGGTCAAATATATTGATTATTTTGCAGGGCTTCTGAGGATGGAAATTACCATTAGATTAGGAGAAATCTGAACAAGTGACACAAGTTCAAATAGTAGTTCACTCCAGGAAAGAGAGGCTGAAGTAAAGCCTGCTGCAGTTATTCATTTGGGTTTTGTGACACCTGTCAGCCATGTATCACAACCTTGCTTCAGGGAACAAGCAGAGAACAGCCCTACTGTTGCCAGTCCAACCCAAAAATTACCGGCAGTTGTCACGTGCAGATGTGGTTTTCAAAAGGGAACGGCTTATGCTTCAGGGAGAACTCACACCTCCACGCTTCTCACTGTCCCAGCTCTCTCAGGGAAGTGCTGCTACTCTCCCTGCCTTACATTTCCTCCGACCCTAGCAGTCAGGACAGAGTGCAAATGGGGCCAGGCAGTTTCCGGAGGAACTGTTTAACCTAGGTAGAAAACAGCAGCTTGGGGAAGGATACACTGAATCCATGCTAATCTTCCTTCTGGCCTCCAGGAAGAGGGACTGCAAGTTCCAGCACCAAAATCAGAAAAACATGAGGATATGGTAGAGATGACATTTTGCCCTGGGAGCAGCAATGGCTCTGCATACCATTGCCACCTCACTGGAGTACTTAGACAATAAACAGCAGG
>NW_010433457.1:0-3392 GCF_000710305.1 Buceros rhinoceros silvestris | reverse complement strand
AGGAATTGTCAGGTTTCAGACAGCATCTGAACAGCACATGACCCTTGCTCATACTCTACTACACAGCACAGCGCCTCAATTCGTTTGTACTCTACCTACACCAAACTAACTTACTCTTAGCAGGAATACTGTCTCAGATCCATTCATGGTATGTTGGTCTCAGCCTGCATTCCTCTATCATGTCACGATGCCAACAAGCTGATGCCTAAAACACAAATAATAACTCATTTCACAGCTCAGAGTGGTATATGACCCATTCAGCCACCAGCTGAAAAGTAGCTGTCCTACCCGAACATTACCACATACTCTCCAGCCAGTTAAAAACATCGCCATTCACTGGCTGTGGCAAGCAGAATGGGAGAAAGCCTCTAATCCTGCCATGAGCTCCTACATCACAATGAGGCCTGGGAGATGCCTCACCACTGGTTTAGCTGAACATACACAGCACTTCCTTGCACATTAGACTCTGCCTAGCTGCTCTCTAAAGAGAGAGCAGAACTGATGCAACCGATCCGCTTTTTGACTAACCCCTTTTGACTAAATCCAGTTGCCACAGTACTAGAGCCATGATGACCTAGTCCCAGCTGATGAGAACAACCTTGCTTATGCATTTGAATAGATTCTTCTAGGAAGTTTATGCTAGAAGGTTGTAACAAGCCTGGAAAAGATGTAGTTTTGTGTGGTGAGCCTTCTCCAAGATCGTTAAACTTCTACAACAGCAAAGAAGGTAAACCCTTAAATTTAGCCCTGATAAGTCTTCCTATTTTAAGGCATATTTATGACAATAAAAAGTTCTATCTTACACACACAAGTGTTATTGTTGGGGTTTTTTAATTGATTTAGGAAAAGATGCATTTTCCACTAGCTATACATGAAACCAACAAAACAGAAACCCCACACACCCTGTAAAAAATATATATTGACCATAAAAGCTAAACTCCATGATGAATACAGAAATAAAATTTTATGTCTTAATCATAATATTACCTGACTGTCAGATGCAGCAAACAAGAACAACAAAAAAGAAAACTCATAGTCTACTGTGGGCTACAGCAATATATTGCTGTATTTAAATGCAGATGATAGATAATGGAATATCTCCATCACCATCATGTGCCTTGCCACTCTGCAAGCTTATCGACTTTCTTTTTTGGACGGAAGTGGAAAAAAGAGAATAAATCCATGATTAATGACATTTTTCAAGTACTCTACTTTACATGTATATAGCTTCACCACAAGAAAAAGAAAGAATAAGGGTGAGCAGGAAACCTCTCAGAAGTGCTGTTGCAGACAGATTCACAATGCATGTTATCTCTCACAACGCTTGATCTTGTATTTTCTTGTATTTTCAAATTTATATGTGTATCTATATGATTTTATATATATATATAAAATTTCCAAACAACTTAATGCAATATGGGTTTTCACACAAAGGTTTCTAAGACCAAGTTAAGCAAGAGAAAGAAAGATACAGGAAATTGCTACATTAAGCAACTCAGACACCATGACTTTTTACAAATTATGACAGAATATAGACTCAAGGCACAAAGGGAAGATGATTTATTTGATGGTTCTCTCTGTGCCAGGCCTGAAAGACCACAGAGCCTGTGGTTGTGGAGGCACTGGGCTTAGAAATGCAAAGAACTTCACTCAAATTGCAATGTTTCAAGGGAAGGGCAGAAACACAAACTACTCATCTACTGCCCCGAAGTCCACTCCAGCACGGCTGTGAACCCTTAACATAGCTGGTGAGATGTATGAACGAGAATCAAATCTCAGTTCAAGTCCTGGATGACATTGAAGGCACTTTTTGTCAAAGTCTTACCTAGTCACTTTCTTCCTTCTTAACAGTAATTCTTCTCTTCCTCCTTTGATAAACCCTACCACCTTTTCCTGTAATCTAAGGACTACAGAACAACTTCCTGAAGTGCTTAATGCCAACAGCCTGCTTCCTGCCTGTGCCTACAGGTAACTCACTGAGCCTCTGAGCCTTTTTTCCCGTTACCTTTGTAGGTCCTCAAATTTGCAAAATTTTCACCATTGCTTCTGACCAGATCTTCTCCAGACTGTCTCCCTTCTAACACAAACACACTTGTGCACCTTCTCGTGGCCTACTTTTCTTACCTGTAATACTTTTTCAGCATCTTACAATTGTATTTCCTTTACTCTCAGCTTTTCCATGTTTCTCTAATGATGCTATCTACCTCCTGCCTCTCCCTTTTCTTTCTCTACTCTTTTTAATACTTACAATCCTTTTTCTTTCTCTTCACGGGTGGTTCAATATGCTCTTTTCTCACCTCTTCCCCAGGCTATATATTCTTCTGTTCTCCACTCAGCCTACCCTTCGCTCTTTCTTTCTTACATTTGATATTGAAGCTACACTCAACAAAATCTAAACAAAAAACAGGAAAGAAAGAAAGCACTAGTAAAGACCTGTTCATAATTCCATACATCCTCCAGCAAAGTTTAGCTCTGCTGGCCTCACTAACCATTTAAGGCAGGCCAACAGATCTCATCCAGGTAACTCACTTGGAGCAGTAAATGACTACGTTCAGCTGTCTTCGTTCTTTCTCGCATCATTAGCACAGAGATACTGCTGTGCTCCATGAAGCCAGGCATTACTCTCAGTGTATAATCACTGCATAAGCAAGCAAAGCTTAACACAAGACAAAACTGCTTCCTTCGTATTAGTAAAGCGTTCTTGAAAACAAATTTCCAGAGGGCTACTGCTCTTGCAGTTGTGTGGCCTGCAGTCTTATGCCTTTCAGCAATCCAGCTGAGGCAGTCAATAACCACCCTGAAAGAAATTGCTGCCCATGGTGAATTATTACTTAATTAGATTGAGCCACAATGTTTTATCACATGTGCAATGATTTATGAATAAAATCAAGTGTATTCTGCTTTCTAAGCATTCATTTCACCACAGCACAAAACCTAGGAAGTGACAGCTTGCTACCAGGAGGAAATCTACCCAAAAGAGGTATTTGTTACTTTTCAAAAATGGAGTGCAACAATAAACTGTTCTAACAACTTGGTAGCCTGCAGTGCTGTCAGTCATAAATGTTTACGTGGTGCAGGAACAAAGAAAAGTTCCAGTCAACAACAGGACCCCACTGGCATGAGCTGCTTGATATAGGAAAACAGCCTGGCAAGAGATTCTCTACAAAAGCACCTCCATGGTCACTCTCCTATGCTTGCTCTAATTCCGCACTAAGGATGCCTTTATACTAACCCACTTCCAAACTAGTTTAAGGCAATTTCAGAAAGATACTGTTTGGGTTAGGAATGGATGCAAGAAAAGTTTGTGAGAAAATTTGTGCATGTTTTAAATACCCATTCTAGATTATTTTGAAATGGCTTTCATGTACAAGCATATACCTTAAACCAAAAAA
>NW_010433456.1:0-23221 GCF_000710305.1 Buceros rhinoceros silvestris | reverse complement strand
GGATGATGATTCTGTGATTCTGTGATTCTGATACATGGATCGCATTTTTTACTTCACTTGCAAAAGCAGCATCAAGGCAGTAGTTAGCACTAAATGCACAGAGAAACATTACAAAACCTGGGGTTTTTTTTAAGGTATTCTTAAATGCTTTGGAAGTCAGAGCGTTGCGCTGTGCATTGAGCTTCCCTGTTAGCCACAGGTAATCCCACGTCGGTGTTGAATGCTCTTACCAAATGATGCAGTGAAGTATAATCTGATCAGCCTGTGCTCAATAGAAGCATGTGTCTAAGTGATGCCGATGGAAGTAGGAAGTGTTGAGTCCGTTCCCTGAGCTGTGTCGTTCCTCGTCTGATCTGATGAGAGGAAGGGAGAGCAGGACCTGTAGGAAGGGGATCTGGCCGATAATGACAGCAAAGGTGCGCTGGGACCCCCGCTTCTTTCCCTGCCCACCTGTGTTCTGACCCACTGCTCTTCTTCCCAGTTGCCCTTCGTTGTGCCACAGCCTTGGGATCAGATCACCAGGATCCTAGATCACTCTTCTAGGATTTGGGGGCGTCAGCAGGGTGTTGATTTTTGAGACATTAATTACACATAGCTTAGAAACTACATACCATTTTCAAGAAGTCCGTTCCCAATAGATGAAATGTAGGCAGTAAAATCTAATGATCTATATTTGCACTCGGAGGACGGGGTCCGTTTACCTCTTCTTCCTCGGCTGCTGAATATGTCCCAGTGCCACACATCTTCCTGATTTTCCTCCATTAGGTTTAGCTCACGACTGTAATAGAAGCAGACGGCTGTTAATTAAAGGCAGTCTTATTTGAAGAAAAGGTGAGAGTATTAGCTATTTGCTTCGTTTTTGGTGTTCAGAGGAGTAGGACCATGATCAGGGTTATAAGAGTTCTTCTTTCTGAGTGTTTTACCCGTGTTTTAGCATAGAGAAACAGTGCGTTAGTTTTCTGTATGCCTGTTTTCTAAGGTGCTTCTGAACTGTTCACACATTCTTTGGACTTTATACACAAGAAAGAAACCAAAGCACCCAGAGATAATGCTTCTGAAATAACTTGGTTCACAAGTTACAATGTTTATGAGCAAAATCCTAAAATTTAAGTTTAAGGTTTACATTCGTATTTTGTGAAGATGGAAATACAGGAAATTTCAGCTACGATTTAGACTTACGGATGCTTAGGCTACAATGCCAGTCTAGTTCATTAGATCAGGACCTGGCTATTGATGTAGTTGCTGTTGTAGCGTTTGCTGTGTTTTAGATCTCTTTCCAGATCCTCTCTTCACCAGAAGGTGGGAAGTACTGCGGCACCCATCTGTGTCCCAGCGGGATAAAGCTGCCAAGGCTGGTTGCTCTGCCAGTCACGGCTGCAGACCTGGGCTCCTCGTGCCTTCCCAGAACCAGCTGACTGCTGGCCGGTAGATGCTACTGAGTCACTACTAGGCTCAGCACGATAAATGTATTTATTTCTGTTTTGCGAAAAGGCATGTAAGGCAAGAATGGTGTATGTTTGTATGCTCAGCATGACCAGGAACAACTGTCAGGTGTTTGCCTTAGGGATAAGATGGATTTCTTACTGGATTGGTTTTTGCGCTGTTTTGTCCCAAGTTCTTTTAGGTCTTTTTGACTCGAGTTTTTTTTTGTTCTCGCTGTCTGGGCCAGAGTGCTACCCCAAAGCAGATTTTGACACTGCTGCCTCTTCTGTGGAGGCAATAATTATTATTCATAGGTACCGATTCACTGCAAAGAGTATTTTAAAGAATCTGATATGTTTTATTTTCAACAGACTTTAATCAACAAAATCATTGTTAGCCCTACATGCATGGACATGCTCATGCGTGCACATAGGCGTCCCCCCTTCCCTAATTTCCTGTGGAAGTGATGATAGAATTGCTGTGTTGATTTCTCTGTCACTGCTCACTACTCACTTGTGAGTCCATTGCTACCCAAATTTGAAGTGAGCTGGTGGGATAAATAGATGATACGTGAAGTTTGATGACATGGTTGAACCAAGCCGGTGGCTTGCTGGTATGACAGAGAGATTTTAATTCCTCCTTTCAGTCCCAGACTTGTGCATACACCTGAGCTGGACCCGATTACTTACCTTACCCTTTACCTCTCTGAATCAGAAGAAAAGTAACCCAGCAAAGAAGGCAGTGGACTGTTTTCTGTCAGTTTATCAGGCTGGAAGAGCTCCCTGAAGGTGAAGGTGGGCACCCGTGCTTGACTGAGGGAGCAGGTGGGACTGTGAGGCAGGAAACTGGAGGGGCAGTTGAACCCTGGCTCTTGACAGAAGCAGCTGCATGTGCTTCATTTTCTCAGAATACCTAAGTTCTTAACAAATCCGGTAAAGAAGACAGGAAGCCAGATAAGGAGAGGGGAGTTACTAGTGCTCCCCAAAAGGAACAGGCTGGAGCTCAAGCTTGGTTCAGCACCAGAAAGTTCAGATAGGACACCGAGTCTTTCTAGGACTCCTTGATTCTCATGCTGTTGTGACTATTCACTTTTAAGTGTATTCTGGCAGTTCTCAAATTAAAAAAAAAACAAACAAAATAAGCAATAACACTGTGTTTCAAATTTGTTAAACAATGTTTGAATTAATGTTATTTGACCTGAGTTTGAGGTAGCTTTGGTCTTCCTGTTGTTCCCTCAGTTAGTTGCTAACCAGGGTGTGAGCTTTACTTTAGTTTTAACTGGTTTTGAGTTTTAAAGAGAGGCTGTTCAGATCCTCATACAGCTTCTCTTCCAGTTTGCATGTCCTGTCCCGGAGGAATTCTCCTGAAGCATTTCTCCTATTCAAATAGCAGTAATTAGCAGGACTTAGAAGGAAAATACAATTCCCTGTATACCCTTTTAAATATTTCATCTCTTTCTCTCCACTGCCATCTTTATAGTCTTCCCTTCTCCTTCTGGCTCCGTGTTTACCGTCTTCCAGCCTTTTGCTCTGACAGAGCAGCGTAGGAGTATCTGTAAAACCATTCTGATTTCTGCTACAGAATATTCTGTCGTGGTATGGGCTGATTTGCTTACTGTCACCATAGGCCCTTACGAAAAGACTCCGCGTCACACTTCTTGAGCACTGGCACATGTTGGTTTTGTACTGCATCCCTCAGAGCTAAGCCTAGTGCAGTGTGGAAAAGCGTGAGGAAGATCTAGGCACTGAATATCGACGTGTCTGGGATACCAGGGCAAAACACGAACATTTAGTACTACGTGCTTGTGTCACGGTCCAGGTAGCTTTTAATGGTGCTGTAGGAAGTCTTCGGGTTTTCCATGAAGAGCTATAGTGGCTGTGTCTGAATTCATAAATGCTGTGGAGTTAGTAAGTCTTGGTATTAACCCTCGTTATCGGTTGGTTTAGAAGTTGGTGAGGCCACTTAGTTTCATGCTGTTATGTCTCCACAAAGTTTGCAGAAGTTTAACTCCTGTAAAGGACTGTTAAGCTGGCATAATTTCTCTGCGGATCAATTAATAAATGTAAGTCCTGAAAGAGGGGATTATGATAAAAGGAGCGATACCGAAGGTGTTTGTAGTAGCTCTAAATCCAGCTGAGGGAGACTTTTTTTTCCAGTAACATGATGAGGAAGGCAGTCTCACATTATCCTCTTGAGGATGCCCTTTAAAAGGCTGCATATAGGGGCCACGTTGAAGGTCAGCACATCAAAGGGTATTTCAGCTTCGTGAGTGGCCCAGTAAGAGCTGGGTTTATACCTCCGTGCATCTTTTGTTTCGGGGTGTGTGCTACCCATCAGTGCACCCAGAAGGGGATCTCCTACGTGCCATTAACGGCCATCAGTAGCTGATGAGGAAAAATTCACAGCTGCACAGCATTCAAGTCTTTGTGGAGTTTTCAACAGTATTTTGAGGCTTGAAAAGACCAATTCTATTCAGAAGAGAAGTAGAAACTTTTTTTTTCATCCAAAACCTATTCTCTGTCTCTTTCTCTCACCATAAGTTTCATCGTAATTCCCACTCCTGGGCTGCGTGTGCACTTTCGATTGATCGGTTGCTCACTTGCTCCAGCCAGAGAGAAGCCTTGATTTCAGACCTTGGCTAAAGGATAGGCAGGAACAGTTGAAAGAAAACTGTTTGCAAGAAGAAAGTAACTGTGGAAAATGTAAAGTAAGAATATTCTGGGGCCAAGTAAACATAATGCTGTGTGTAGATGAACATGAGCGGAGCGTGACAGTTTACCGGTCACCAGCTTACCAGTTCAGAGTGTCAGTTTGCAGCCGTGTGCCCTGTCGCGGTCAGTGAGATCTGATTAAGTTGTTTGCTTTGTGGATCTCCAAAAGGTTTAGAATACCCTTTTAGGAACATGTCCACAGACTGATGTTTGCCCCCAGATAACTTGCAAAATTAGTTTTCAAGGAAACAGAAACACAGCCGAGTCTTTTGTGTGAGAAATAATGCTAAAATCATGTTGGAATAATACAGGTCTGGTTTGTGCTTGAAAAAAAACATTCTTACGTTATTTAGAGGCTGACAGAAAAAAAGTAGTTACTGTAGATTTGCAGATTGCTCTGCTTAAATTGATGCAATCCGTATCAAAAATCAAAGATTTTTAAATGAAAACTTACTCCAGCATCTATATTACGGTTTATGATGAGTTTTCCTTCCTGATGACTTTGGACCAACCACAATGACAATATAAAAATGTTTGACTGTAATAAGAATTAGTGACTTGTACAGGATGGAGAGTTTAATACAGTTTCCATTTGTACACTCCGTAAAGAATGTTTTCACCTTCTTTACAGAGAAAAGAAGAGACTTTTGCTTTTCTCCATGCCAGAAGACGACACGTGGGTTTAAGTCCTTTCCTAGCCGTCGTATGTTGTCTGCAGTATAGTTTGCATGTTGACAGGTCTATAGTTGGCCGTGAAATTTGCTGAAAATAGAGAATTACGAACACACAGGCTGGAAATTACCTGTGGGCTGTTAATGCCCAATGGCTCAAGATTAAAAGTAATTTTAAAACCAGATGTAGCTACTTCCTGATTCCAGAAGACGCTGATATTTATTTCTTTATTTTTGTGTTTTGTTCTTTAGTGCGATAGAAGATGAATTCAGCTGAAATCACTGATGACGATGAAGGTAAAATATTATACTTTTTCAATTTATGATCAGGCAAAAATACTTGTTGAATTAAAGCCTTTGTAGCCTGATAAAGAATGTACTTGGATCAAGACAAACTGCATTAATATTTTTTTAAAAGCTATCTAAAATACACCGTTATCTTTGCTACTCGTATTTTCTGCTCTACATCCTTCCTCCCCCTCCAGAAAAAACAAACCAAAAAACCTTCCTACTGTAACTTTATTTGTTTATAATTTAGACTCTTCTTTGGGGAAGAAACTGTCATTTTTTACTGGATGACTAAATGGCATTATAAGAACTTGATTTTGGGATGACCTCATCGTACACTTAATCGTACAAGTCATGAAAAATTAATTATGTTCTTCAAAACGCATTTTCATAAAACGATTCAGACCACAAAAGATTGTATTAAGGGTGTCATGGTTTTCTGGAGAGAGTACTTTATCTTTGTAAACCTTCTCTTTTTCCAGTAAAAATTCCTACAAAAAATGTTGTGAAAGTAGAAACAGAAAATGAAGATGAAGCTCTAGACTGCTCGGTAACATCCAGATCTGCTGAGAAACACTCACTGGATGGGGCAGTTACTTGCCAACAGGATTCCAGCAAACGGAAACAGACCTCATTGGGGTGTGATGGTTCAGGGAGCCAGCAAGATGTCTTACCCAGTGTGAAGAAAAGACGCTTTACACAAGAGGTGACTTCTCTATACGTGACTGTGTGATTTTTCTGTTCAGATTTCGTAGGTTAAATTCGTTGCCGCTATAAGCAAAATGCAAGTCATTTAACTACATTTGCATTAGTAACGAGTTTGAGGCAAATACGGCTAATCTTAACCCAGTTTGCAGATATTACTTGTCTGGGTATTTCTCTAAATAACGCAGGAGCGATCGTACCTATGAAATACAGCAATAGGTTCATGAATTCCTGTGAAGTACATTTTTGTGGTTTGTTAGAGAATGTAGGAGCAGGTGGTGATTTGGATCAGCTGAGCAGGACTCCTGATTACAGTCCCTCTCCTGTCACTCAGTGCTTCACCCGGATCCTCAGCGCTAGAGTCAGGGCTGTAATTCTTCCTGCTGTGACACAGATATCGATGTCAGTGAGACCAGTATAAATCTGTCTATTATTCGAAGGATAAACATGCAGGGATGCAGAAGACTTCAGCATATCGCGAGCAGAATGTATTACAACTTCTGGTGCAGCATCCCGCTTGTGACAATCCAGATGTTTGTTCAGCTGGTGAAGAAGATGTGCAGTCTCTTCCATTATCCTGTTCCAGTGTTTCACCTCTCTAGCAATCGGAGATTTTCATTAATCTTCTCTGAAACTGAGCAAGTTTCTTTTTGTCCTTCTTTTCGGTAGGGAGAGCAGTGATCCTCTGTTCCTAGGGGGGTCTTCTGCACGTGGGAAAATTGGTGTGATGTTGTCCACCCTCAGCCCTTCCTTTCCAAGACTAAAATTCTGTTTGTTCAGCTCTTCTTCAGGAGTCACCTTACATATTTGCTGTTCCCTCTGAGATTCCTGAAAGAGAGGAGTCCAGCGCTGGATAGTCACATCTCTTCTAACACCCTTTAGAGCAGTATAATGACCTCCTGTTTTTCACACTCAGCACTTTATTAAAATAACCTAGATTCAAATTCATCCTCTTTTGAATAACTTCAGGCCCAGGGTTATATTTAGTTCGTGACCTACTCTAATGCACGTATCCTTTTCGGCTGTTCTGCTACCTAGCCAGTTATTCCGTGTTGTATTTGTACGTTTAATTTCTCCTTTCTAGTCATAGCTCTTCATTTTGGTTGGGGTTTTTTTTTTTTGTTTTTTTTTTTTTTTGACTGTCATCTTCTGACTTCCCGGGGCTGTTTTTTCCCCTGAATGCCTGTGGTAGGTAGCTTTTAATCCTGTTACACGGTTTCTTTCTTCTCCTTTTTCTTCTTACAATTGTTTTAATTACATTCAGATTCCTAAAAGAGCTTCATAATGGTCTTTGAACTGTGCTTGCTTTGGATTTTACTGTTTGCTGTTTGACTTGAATAAAATTTTAAGTTTAATTTGAAATTAATTATAACTTTGGACTTACAATATCACAGAGTGACCCAGTAACGATGAAAATTCTTTCTTGGCTGGCCCCACTGAATCAGCATGTTTAGTTAAATAACCAACCAGAAATAGTCCTCAATCCTAACAAAATTTTTAGAAGTTAATTACTGTCCTAGTACCAGTATTTTATTTTAGTTGATGACTTCATTAACTGTATCTGTTTAAACAGAGGACAAAATGTTAATTGTTTTTCAGAACGTTGTGCTCGTTGTGTGTTTTTGCTACACATCACATAGGCATCTATGTACGATATAAGCAGATGGGGGTTTGTTATAGAACTGGGCTGGTCGTTATATTGCTACGTCCCTTTCTATCAGAAGACATTAGCTTTTTTTTAAATTCTGATTGTCACTTCATAACCAGAAATCAATTTTCCCTAATTTTCTTTTTTTAAAAAAAGTCTAGAGGATTGTAAGTTTAAAAAAATTATGCGCAAGACATTTCCAAGTTCTCGTGTGTTTGATAGAATCTTTTTATATGTTTCTTGCTCAGATATTTATTCGTCTTTACTCATATGCTAGAACATTATACTCTGTGTTTTTACAGATATTTAGACTTTTCTTATTAAGCATAATAAAGCTCATAATTTAGCTGGACTTTAGCACTGAACAGAGCAGTAACTAAACAACTTGTAAAACTTGGCTTAAACCCCTGAGAGATAATGTGAGAGGCTATTTCCCAATTACTTCCACTGGTCGATGTTTACCAAAACACTGCATTTAGCAAATGTTCAGAGAATGTATATAATATAAAAACTGGCTGGGCAAATGGATGGAGTATCTTTAGCTCCGTCAGTCTCATGGAACGCTACCTTTGCTTATTGTTTGATGATACGTGAAAACCAAGCACCTTACATGGGTATAGCATTATCTGAAATAGGTTTATGTTTAAAGATAAGCGTTACACAAAACAAATTTAAAATTATTAAATTCTAGTTTACAAAAAGCCACGTATTTATGCCGTGGATAGTGCTGTTCCCAGGTGGAAACTGTATAAAGACAAGATAACGAAAAGCAAAAGGGAAGAAACCGAGAACGCATCTGAAATAGAAAATCCTTAAATGCGGCCCCAAATGTGTTGTCGTCCGTTAGTCAAACACTGACTGGGTGTTTCCGAAGCGCAGATAACCAAATCCACCGTGCAGCCAGCCTCACACTCTGAGCGGCGTCAGTGGAAGGGCACAAGTTCTGCGGCTCTGAGTGAACACTGCTCCTCCCTCAGAGCACCGCCTCCAAAACCGAGAGTGCAGACCGTCACATCCTCGCTGTCAGAGTGCTGTGTGTGCTGATGGCCGTGGATTCCCGCTGTTCGATGCACGTTCTGGTGCTGCTTTGCCCTGGCTCTGCGTGTGAGGTGTGCGTCGATAGAAGTTACCCCGCACTGCCAAGAGTTATTACATCATTAATGAGGGCAAAGGTACAGCAGCAGTTCTGAGGAGAACTGACAGATGACTGGTGGCCTGTGGCAGGCTATTTGGTAGAGGAGGAACTGGGTGAATCGTGCTCTGTACGAGAAGGAATATCTGCAATATGCTCGGTAAAGAGGATGAAGCAGTATGGTTAGCGTTAATGGAAGAGCAGGCTGCTCACTGTAGGTGTACGGAACATGTTCCCCAGAATTGCAGTTTTGTTGTGTCCCTTTGATCTAAAATGCTGAAAGACATTTGTAATCCAGGCTGGATGTCTGACTGGGGAACAGAACTACGTTTCTTGTCAGTGGAGATTTCCATGACCTGCTTTCAGGTGATGGTTATTTGGGAGAGCTCTGTGGCATCTGGAAATACTCTGGTTCTTCAGTGACAAGCGGAGGTGGTGTATGACAACTCCAGTCCCACATAGGAGCCTGCAGTTAGGTGGGAGCAATGTGGATCTGACCGCTCACAGTTCGGTCTCTTGTGTTCTGGTATTTTACAAGTTGCAAAGAGGTGCTTTAATCAGGGTATATGGCACCGCTTGCTGGGGTAAAAGTCACGCTTTAATCCCTGGTGGTGTTGCAGGACTCCAGTTCCTCACTGTCCTCATAGCAAATGTGCTTTAACATGAGTGGCACTGGAGGGACAGTCTTCACAACGGGACGTGGAGGTCTGATGCCCTAGCCACCACCCCAGCTAGGGGTCCTGCACGCTGTGAAATGTATCGCCTTGGCGTTAACGCCCGTCCAGCCAGACCGCTTTGGACGGGCAAACACAAGGTTTCACTTGTAGGGCTGGAGAAATGAGAGTAAAACTTGGAAACACAACCTCTATTTAATCAAGTCTGCTGGTGTCCAGCCTTGGGTGTGGAAACCAGCTTGTTCTTTCTGAGCCTCTTTTGAGTATACACTGCATTAGAAGTTAAAAAGTAATTAGACTCAATTTGTCACTGCATAAGCAGGTGCCAGGTGTGAGTACGCGTAGGGACCAGATTAATTTAATGAGTGTTACAGTTCTGTTTTTTCAGAAAGGAACCTGAATTCAGGTTCCTCACTGCGGGATGTAGTGGTCTTCACGACGGTTTCAAACAGCTTGTGGCTGTCAGCTCAGACCTCAAGTCTGTGTTTCATTTGTTTTAATAATTGAATGCAAATTCTGTGGTTTTTATCTAATTACTGTTCTGTGCAACAAGCCAAGCCACACGATTCAGTAGTTTTCTCTAAAATCTGTGAGTGATTTCTCACATTTGAGTTGTGTATGTTGGACTTTGATTCTGTTGTATCGCTTAACTTCCTAAGAATTATGTGCAATATCCGTGTGTTGACAAAAAAACCCAAAAACCCGAACCCACCCAGGCCCTGTGTATTTGCTGTGAGTTGATGAAATGGTTGCTTCCAATTTCAAGCGACGAGGAAGAGTTAGAAATTATTGAGAACATTAATTCCTTCTGAGTTTGATACTGGCTTTTGTATAAATAATTTAGAAAATAAGAAACCTGTGAGTCTAAACCTCCCTGCCTTTCAGAAATAAAGAAATCTTAGGCTTGCCTTTTGAAAAAGACAATACCAAAGTGCTTTTCAGTTTGTTTTTAGGTTTTTACTCTTTAAATAGAATACTTTTTAAAAATTACGATCTTTCTTAGAACTTGTTTAGAAGTTTTACACCCTTATAAAGATGAAGAAACCCCCTATAAACCTTTCACATCAGAAAGAAGAGAATAAGTGTCATTTTGATGTCTTACACCCTTTGTGGTATTTTCAAAAGCTAACCTAAAAGAGTGCTGGGATATTAAACGCAGTTGTTGGAGGCAGTGGCAAGGTCACAGGACTAGGAGTCAGAAAATCTAGATTCTATTCTTGGCTCTGTTGCTGACTTGTTGCCACCCAAATTCTCTACAGTCCAAGATCCTCATATGCAAGGTGAAGCATAATGATTCTTAATTTGGGAGAGTAGTTAGAGCTCTGTGGGTAAAGTCTGCTAAGGATTATTATTGCATTTCTGTTCCGTGGAGAAAGCCAACAACAACAAAACCCCCTAAATAATACTCTACCGTATTCTTATTTTTCTTAGTGAATTTGTTAATTTTGACGTACGTAACACAACTAAGTTCTCTGGAAAAAGAATTGACTTTGCATATTATGTAACAATGCCTGCTTAAGGGGCACGTGTTTATGGCTAATACTTTTAAGGCAGTCTTACTAATCCAGTATTTATTCGTTCAAAGGGCCCCCTGTCAAGCATGAAGAACAGAGACACTGGCTCACCTACTCAGGTAAACGCGGAGCAGCCAAACAAGAACAAGAATCCTAACGTAACGTGGCTCTGTGAAGAAGAGTCCTTCAGTGACATAACCACTCCATCTTATAAAAAACCTCTCTATGGCATCTCACACAAAATCACGGAGAAGAAGAACCCACCAGGAACAGAGCAGTTTGCTTCTTACGAGTTGTTTGAAAAAATCAACCCCAGCAGTCCCTCGCATCTTCGGACTTTGAACGACCAACGCAAAAGGGACTCGGCTGACGCACCTGGAGCAGTTTGCTTCTTACGAGTTGTTTGAAAAAATCAACCCCAGCAGTCCCTCGCATCTTCGGACTTTGAACGACCAACGCAAAAGGGACTCGGCTGCCGCCATTGCCATAACAGCAGCCACCGCCGATTCTGACCCAAATATATATTCTTTGATACAGAAAATGTTTTACACGCTTAACACCCTCAACACCAATATGACGCAGCTTCACAGTAAAGTCGACCTGTTGTCTCTGGAGGTTAGCAGAATTAAAAAGCAAGTCAGCCCAGCAGAGTCCGTTGCCGACTTCAAGCCTCCCCCAGAGTACCAGCTGACCTCTGTGGAGCTCAAACAGCTCATGGATCAAAGCACGTCGGGTGGAGACCTAGCTTGCCGCTTGCTAGTGCAGCTCTTCCCAGAGCTCTTCAGCGACGACGAGTTCAGCAGAAGCTGCAGCGCGTGTGGCTTCCTCAACAAAAGGAAACTTGAATCTCTTCACCTGCAGCTTATCCGTAACTACGTGGAAGTTTGTTACCCTTCTGTGAAGAATACAGCCGTGTGGCAGGTGGAGTGTTTGCCTCAAGTCAATGATTTTTTCAATAGATTTTGGGCTCAAAGGGAGATGGAAAACAGTCAGCAAAATGTGCAATCATCCACTTTTTATGAGACTGAGCAGGTCGAGTCCTCCCATTATATGGACGATAAAGACCACGAGGAGGCTTTGTCCTTGGACAGGAGTAATGCCATTGCCTCAGATTACATGCTGGATGCTCAGGATCTCAATGAATTTTTAGATGAAGCTACTTCCCCAGGGGAATTTTCCGTTTTTTTGTTACACAGGTTGTTTCCGGAACTCTTTGACCACAGAAAATTAGCTGAAAGGTACAGCTGCTTTGGAGACTCTGGAAAGCAACTGCTGGATCCTCATCGGCTCCAAATAATCCGTAGGTACACTGAAATTTATTTTCCAGATGTGCAGGAAGAAGAAGCCTGGTTGCAGCAGTGCGTTCAGCGAATAAACGATGAGCTCGAAAACACGTATATGGATGGAAGCGAATGTGATCAGATGAGAGACGACTGTTACGATTCTTCTAGTTTACCAGATGATGTATCGATCATAAAAGTGGAAGACAGTTTTGAATATGAAAAACCTGGCAGACGCTCAAAAAAAATTTGGCTTGTACCCATAGACTTTGACAAACTTGACTTTCCCCCTCCCGATTTTGATGTCCCTGTCCCGGATTACCTGTTGAACAAAGAACAGATTAAAAGCATATATGAGAGCAGTCTTTCCATAGGCAACTTCGCCTCCCGATTGCTTGTTCTCTTGTTTCCTGAACTGTTTACTCATGAAAACCTACGGAAGCAATACAACTGTAGTGGGTCTTTAGGCAAGAAACAGCTTGACCCCACTCGAATTAAATTAATTCGACATTACGTGCAGATACTGTACCCCAGAGCAAAGAACGACAGAGTGTGGACGTTGGAGTTTGTTGGGAAGCTCGACGAGAGGTGTCGACGAAGAGACACGGAGCAAAGACGCTCGTACCAACAGCAGCGGAAAATCCACGTGCCGGGGCCGGACAGGAGGGAGTTTCTCAGCTACGTAATAAACCCCGAGAGGTTTCGAGAAGAATTCGAAGGGCCGCCGCTGCCACCGGAAAGAAGCAGCAAGGATTTTTGCAAGATACCACTGGACGAACTCGTCGTTCCTAACCCGGACTTCCCTGTGCCTTCTCTGTATTTGCTGTCTGATAAGGAGGTAAGAGAGATAGTGCAGCAGAGCCTGTCGGTTGGTAACTTTGCCGCCAGGCTTCTGGTAAGACTATTTCCCGAACTCTTTACCCCGGAGAATCTCAGACTGCAATACAACCATTCAGGTGCTTGTAACAAAAAGCAGCTCGATCCCATCAGGCTGCGGCTGATCCGTCATTACGTGGAGGCGGTTTACCCTGTGGAGAAGATGGAGGAGGTGTGGCACTATGAATGTATACCCAGCATTGACGAAAGGTGCCGGCGCCCCAACAGAAAAAAGTGCGATATACTGAAAAAAGCAAAGAAAGCAAAAAAGTGACAGGCTCCTTAAATTCCCAAGACTTTGACCACTAAATTATTGCGAGGATTACGCTTTGGTTCGGACTGAGGGCCCTGCGGGAGCTGAGAGCGCTCAGCATCCAGGACAGTCGGGCACTCAGCGTGTGGCGTTTCCACGTGTCTGTCTGTGGCGTCTTTGTGGGCACTGCGGCGGCGGTGGGGAGTGGCTCGTTGCGCGAGCGCGGCACCGGCTGGCTATTTCGGGTGCGGGGATGTTGAAGTCTCTCACTTTGCCAAATTGATTTAGTGTAATTAGTCGCTATTTGGAGACATAACTGTGTATAACTTAGGTTCATAAGGTCAAATCCGCATCATAAATACGTTCAAGCGTAACAGAGGCCACCCGGAACCCAATGTGAATTTGCTGTATGACTCGTCACTGGAGAGTGCTGCTTTAAAACTAGTTTTCCTGGTTGTTGTTTTTTTTTTTTTAATGCCGATAGAAATGGTGAGAAAGAGTCAAACATGGATTTTTAAGACAGTAAAGACAGTGATCTCTTACTGACCATCGCTGGAACACCTTGGAGCAATTGTTGATGTTCTGTGTGGTCCTTTTATGTTGTTTACGTAGATGGGTCATAGCATCAAATTTAAAGTCAGCTCCAGTGTGATTTTCGATTTTAGCATTTGTAAGAAAGGACAAAATACTTGATATTTTTACTTCAGATTTTTAGAATTTATTGTTCTTAGTCATCTTGATCCCTTTCTTTTAAAAGCAAAACAAAACGTCATGTTAAAGCGGGAGTGAATCACGATAGATTGTAGCATTTGCTCACTTTCCCCCTGCACTGGCGACATTCTCAAAGAGTGTCTGAAGGAAATCCTGAATGTACTCAGTAGCACACCGATAGCGTTTATATCCGTTTAAGTGTTTCCCGCTGGTTTCGATGATGGCAGACCCTGCACAGAACGGCTATCGGCATAGCACATACGGCTATAATGAAATTAAAACATTTTACCAAAGACGAAGAACTGATACCACAGTGTCTGCATCTCACCTTTCATTTCAGTGCATAAATTCAGCGAAGTGAATGTATCAGAAACCAAGACTTTCTCTTGCGATCGTATGCTACCTAGCGCCTCTGTGGAGTTTTTTACGTGCACTTTTACGGGAGATGTAAAATGACAGAAAATTAAAAAAAAAAAGGCAGTTAACAGCTGCTTAATTTGTTGCTGTGAATGGCTGGCCAGAAGGTAAGAAAGACAATTGTATTTTCTTACCTTAACGTCAAGCATGTTTCACCACTTCGTGATGTCGAAGTTCCCAGGAGAATCCAATACGTATTAAACTTTCTACAGCTGCAAATTTGAGACATACTGACTTCTACTGGAGATGTTGACATGAAGTCAAGAAATCAGTCCGTTCGTGTTATCTACTAAGTAGTGAAAAAACAATATTCACCTTTTAAAATTAGGTTTTTGAAAGTGGGTATAGAAAGATTTTCATTGGTTTTTTTCTTTGAACTGCTGTCTCATTGCTGTGTGCATTCCTTGTATCTCACTCTTCACAACCCTTTCATGATTCGATTGCACGTTTTGTAACTGGTATCAGGAAAATACAGACGTATGAGTAGTGACGTGGTTCACTGATGAAAGCTCTTGAGGTGCATCTGAAGTACAGCCACTTCATCCAGTTGGTCAGTCTTGTAAATAAATTAAAGGTATATTATTTTCATACAAGAGGATTGGTGTCTGGTGATTGCTTGCACGAGCAGGAGTTTTCTCCTGTAAAGCCTGTTACCAAGAGCTGAGGTCACCCCAGCCACTTGGGCGACACAGAAATTAAAATACTCTGGTTTGCTGCAGTCATATTAGATTTTTCTGTCTTTCAGACTTTTTTTGTTTTAAATAATAAACTTGTCGCTTTGAAAGTGAGGCCGTGATAGGAAGGTTGCTAAGTATTGGAGCTTTGGAACGTACGTAGCCGTGCACACAGACTCCCTGTGGATGAACGATCCTTTCTGCCGGCCAGGGCAGTAAACCCCGTTAAAGTGAATCTAAAGTGTCTCTGTTTACTTCTTTCCTTCTTGAAGTGCCTCCTCCGGGGATGACCGTAGGGCAGCCCACTTCCACCAGCTTGCTAAAAGAAACAGCGTCACATATCATAACTGGTTTTGTGTCTTGCCATTTTCCACCAATAAAAACTTACTTAGAAGCTCGATAACAGGTGGGACAGCACATCGAAAGGGAGATGGAGCGCGCGGCGGGTTGTTGCCCGTTGACTCTATTCAGAATCAAAAACAAGTTTGCAAATGAGAGAAATCTTTACTTGAGGTCAACCACTTTGTTATGCGGATACGTAACAGCCACCAAAGTGTTTCATGTCCTAGGGAGTGTTTGTGACTTGTTTTCTCCTATCTTCACAATGCCTGTGATTTGTGTCTAGGTACAGTTATTTAAATCTGTCATTTGTCTCTTTCCAGTTATTGTTTGATATTTGTATTGTTACAGGAGTGAGAAACAGAGAATTGTGTGTTCGATGCCCTGCAAAGGCGCGGCAGGTCTGATTTCGTGCTGGAAGGCGGCTAACAGGAATTCCACAGCCCCGACAAGCACAGAAAGCAATATGCAGGTTTTATTCATAATATATTTTGGTTCAGATTGTGTTTCGCTGATTAAAGGGATGTGAAGCAACTGGAAAATTCAGTGTCTTAACCCTGCCTGTCCTGAGGATGGGCATGAACTGACGAGTGTCCCGAACTTACCACGCACATCCCAGTGGGTTGCACTTAAAATCTATGGGAGAAGGAGAGTGGCGGGCTCAAGCCTGTGGCTTTTCTGAGTAGGTGAAACAAACTGCATCACCGTCATCGCCAAAATGTCTTCGCTGCCGCGGGTTGCCTTTCTGATTTGTCCCATTGTTACTGCAGCTTATTTAGCACCAACGGAACTACAGGTTTTTTCTCAGGAACACTCTAAAACTTCTTTTTAACTGTGCTTGAAGTTGTTTATATGAATAGTTGTGTAGTCTTGTGCCTTAGCGCTCGCTTCTCTGGGAGGCAAAATAGTCCTTTAATCGTTACGCTCTGAGGAACGCACCTCTTCGGCTAGCTCATGGGTGGGGTAATGTGTTAGCCAGGTCTACCAATGCTGCCTGTGAGAAGAAAACCCTGAGGTACCTGTCGGCTGGAGGAACAGGTCACTCAAGACCACATCCTACATTTGGGATTTGATGGCTTGTACAAAACCTAGAGTTCGGTTTTATGTTGTGTAATGCTGTCCCTGGCCTCTTGCTCTCTGTCTCTGCCTCTTCCAAACCACAAAAACCCAGGGTGTCCCTCAAGGGCTTGTCCGTAGGTGCCCTGAATGCTGAAGCGCTGGAAGCGGAACGATTTTAGCTTCAGCAGTGCTCGGATTCGCATGGCTCCCCCACACCCCCCGCTTGCATTCCTCTCCCCATGCACGCCGTCGTAGAGTGACCACCTGCCACCACGACTGGCCCGCTCAGCCTCTTGAGCACTGCAGCTTGGTAGGTGCTGAAGGTACTGTCCTGACCTGACATTACAGAAAAGAGAAAAAAAAAAAACAGAAACACTGATGCTTTTCTGTTCTGTGGAAAAAATTGCCTAATATTTTGGCTGACTCTTCTGCCAGACCCAAGTCCAACTGCTGTGTGAGCAGTTCCCACTATTCCTTCAGGATCATCCCGTGCTCTGCTCCAGAGGTGGGCTGGCCCACGTGCGGCAGATGCTGCAGCGTGTGACGCTGCTCCCGCAGCAGTGAGACACGCAGCGCTGTGCCAGTGACACCTGGGTCTCGTACCCACAACCTGCCTCTGACGGGAGCAGGGCAGCGTGCCGCTGGTCACTGGGCACCACGCCTGACACCAGCACAAGGCTGGATTTGTCTGTGGTTGATGCAGAGGTGGCTTGGACAGCGTGGTCCTTTGGCAGCCTGCAGTGAACTCGTCAGTCACGTCTCCAGCCGTTCAGACCTCCCTGTATGATCTCTGCAGCGGCTCTGAGGAAGCCCTTTCACACAGCTCCTCCACCATGCAGACTAAGAACGGCAGATGCCCATGTGCTGGAGCAGGAAATTCATTGCGGCAGTGACAGAAGGGCAGCATTCACTGTCCGTACTCTGAACCCTGAGCAGAAGGAAAGACATTTGTCTGTCTCCCACCACTCGGTACTCGGTGGCACTAGAGATTCAGCAGTTGACTCTCTTTTGGGAAGATGGTTAAAACTTGTTTGACCACTTCTCACTACTTTGGCATGGCATGACCAGATGTTTGACCATGTTATCAGACGGACTCCATGACCTTAAATTCATGACTGATAACGGGAAGATGCACAGCAGATTTCCAGATGCTTTACATAGACACAGTCTGTGTGAGCCAACCTTGTCCAGAGACCCCAGGAGATCCTGCAGAAGCTGTGGCTGTGGTGCACCTCTTCCCATGCCTCCCAGAACACAGGCTGCCTCTGCTCACCGGGCACTCGTGTCCGTCATGAAGCAAGCTTTGTCTTTCTTGAGCTCACAGCCCAAATGTCTGAAGCCTGCAGAAATGAGCGCAACCTGCTCAGCCATAAAAAGGTCTGATCGATGGAGAAGCTTATCCAGGACAGATCAATGTAGCCACCAGAACTGCTGCTCAGCTTCCTGCTCTCTTTGTTTTCCTCTGAGATCACCCTGCCTGCGACTGAATCTTTGTTTTCTGAAGCCGGTGGGTACAGATCTCTCTCTAGGCATTTCAGTCCTCCGCAGGAAGTCTGCCTTTCTCTTCCTTTACTTTGCTGACACCGCTAGTGGATCAGCATTTAAAACCTATGAAAACCTGTTTCTACCTTCATCTGTTAGCGAAGAGCTGGTTTTGGTGGCAGTCATAGAATAGCAGAATGGTTTGGGCTGGAAGGGACCTTTAAAGATCTTTGGTCCACTCCTCCTACCATGGGCAGGGCCATCTTTCACTAGATCAGATTGCTGAAACCCCATCCAACCTGCCCTTGAACACTTCCAGGGTGGGGAATCCATGACTCCTTTGGGCAGCCGTCCCAGTGCCTCACCACCCTCACTGCAAGCAACTCCTTTACGTCCAATCTAAATCTATCCTCTTTCAGTTTAAAAACCAGCACCCCTTGTTCTGTCACCACCGGCTCTGGGAACAAGTCTCTCTGTGTCATCATTAGGAAAGGGTTAGATCTTGACTGCAAGCCCTTGACTGCTTTACTTCCCAGCAGGCTTTTCTGGCAGTTAAAATCTAAGGGTTTGGCCTAACACCGTATTCGTATTCTGTCCAGCTCCAGAGACCACCCTGCCAGTGCTCGTCCTTATGTCAGTGGCTTTCAGGGATGCAGCTTTACTGCCCATCTCGGTGTTGGCTTTTCTTCTTCACCTTACACAGGACGGACCCTTTCAGAACGTTGACGTCTTCTCGGCTGTCCCCACACCTCAGAGCACTCCTGGGCTTTACGCGTGGGGTCCTACTCTGGCCGTGTAAGCTCTGCTGTGCCAGCTGCTGCTGCCGGAGATGACAGGCAGTGTGACTGTACATACTGATGAGCACTTGACAGGTCACATGAGAGTGGAATGTCGCTGCCTCTGTTCTCTCTCCGTCACCGAGAATTTTCCCACTGAGAAACTCGCAGCTGCAACCAGTATCCTTCAGTCGTCTTGGTACAGCAGCCGTGTATGTCAGCACGGAGTTGGTGGTGTTAACCAGAACTAGACCGGTGACGAAGGAAGAGGCAATTTTGCATAACTGAGGTTTTTAGCCCTATTATCCCTGTGAACTATTTCACAAATCTAGAGGTAAAAGGAAGAAAGCAGCTCTGCTTGTTGCGATGTCAGCTTTTCTGTAACTGTTCTGATTAAGAAAATTAGACAGCAATTAAACAGTGATCAAATTAGTCTTTATTGGTGCATTGCAATGTCTGTAAAGAAACTGCCTGGAAATGTAATCTGGCTGGAAATGTAAACGGCTGGATCTTCTGTCCCACAGTACCATGGAACAGCGCTAAGAGCAGAATGTGACAGGCTTATTGCATGAATATGCACATCCGCAGCGAAGGGAGAGGAACATCTGATGCGAGCCCTTAAAAAAGGGTACTGTAATTTTGTTTAACCAAAATTCATACTTAACAAGTACGGTTTTCTGCAAAAATCTTATGCTGCCGCATGCAATCCCCCCCGTTACTTAAGCACATCCTGTTTGGGCACTTTTAAGTTTTTCCAACGCCTCAAAATCACTTTGTATTTTTCACTTTCAGTTTTGTCAGACACTTTTTTTAAGACTACCCGCATCACTACGGCGGTTCCCGTTTCTTTATCTTCACCTATTAGGAGATCCAGCGTGTCACCAACTTTCACCTGGAAACAGAAAGAGGAGCAATTACAAACATTCCCGGGGGGGAAAACAAATCCTCACAGTCTCTGTCCAATTTTAATTTTGTTCCTTTCTTCCCATTTAATACTCCTGTCTCGCAGAAGAGGAGGAAGGCGAGTAACACCCGACCCGTTACAGACCTGCCAGCTGTGAACTCCCAGGAAAGCCCAGGCAATAAGCGATTAAATGTCTCATGACCTTCTCTGCCAGGAGCTCTACCCTTCCTGCTCCACGGCTGACACTTAACTCTCTGAAAAAGCCATAACGTAATGTAGTGGGTTTTATTCCTGAAGGGGGTTTCCTCAATCTTTCTGCAGCGACACAGAAACAGAAGAGCAAAATGCAACGTTCTCCCTCCTACCTGTAAAACGGATCAGAGTTTTGGAGAAGAGAGTGCTGGGGAGCTGCTGGTGCTCCTCCCAACAGTCTCCACGGCTGACACTTAACTCTCTGAAAAAGCCATAACGTAATGTAGTGGGTTTTATTCCTGAAGGGGGTTTCCTCAATCTTTCTGCAGCGACACAGAAACAGAAGAGCAAAATGCAACGTTCTCCCTCCTACCTGTAAAACGGATCAGAGTTTTGGAGAAGAGAGTGCTGGGGAGCTGCTGGTGCTCCTCCCAACAGTCACAGAGGCAGCTGCCTCTCCACAACTAGCCTTAGCTTTAGGGCATCGGCGATTAGAACTGCTCTTCTTAGCGCCCTTTGACGGCAGTAATCGCCACCTAGGATCAGCCGTGCACAGAGCAGGGGTAGGAGTATGTCTGTCACCATTCTGGTGACAACTCTGCTGTTAAAGGCTATGGTCTGCAACCCTTCTGGCTCTCTCCCACCCGTGTCCTGCGGGCTCTGTTACAGGCACAGTGACCTCTCCTGAGCTATCCCACTTTCCATCCCTTTCCACCATCAAGCTTTTTCTTTACTCAAGTGCCCGCTCCACCAGTATCTCAGATTTAGTCCGTCCTACTCCATCACCCTCCCATCTACCATCACTGCCTTCAGCAGCTTAGGAAGTTCTGCCCTTGCTGCCGTCTGTTGTCTCCTGACTCCCAGCCTTAGTTTCCTCTCTTGTCTGCCCTGGGCAGTAACGCCTTACCCAGGGACTCAGCACCACCCTCCCACATGGCTGGAAGAGGCGTTAGCCTCATTCACCTCCGCAGAGCGGTTTAGAGGGGGAGGAAGAGGTCATGCCACAGTTATTTTCTTGTACTGTATTAAAGGATGTAAATTTTAAAAAGTCTTACAGTTCTACTTTTCTTCCATAGCTTTTCTCCATTCAGCCTGAGTTCATTATTGTAGAAGGCATCTTCTACTTTACTGAAGAAAAACAAGGTTTTATTGCGTTTACAGAGTGAACAGACCAAACGCAGCCGTTTCTCTGCAGACACACAAGAACACCATGCCCGTGCAAGACGCATTTCCACGACTCTAACTTACGTAGAAAGGACGCCCTTCTGTAAGGTCAGGACAGACCTGCACTGCGAGTGAAGGACAAGCCTTTCGCAGATGTTAAATGGACTCACAGGGTAGAGCTGCTCCGCGCCACGGGTGCAAGCAGCAAGAAACTGTTTCTAAAGACCCGTCTCCTGACTATCCAACAAATCACATCCCCTTTCCTGCACCAGCCCCGGTAATAATTTTTACGCGATCAAGTTATACTAACACTCTGTTCGAACAGCGCTGCAATGTAAGGTTTCGGCAGGTTGCACTAGATCGAACGCCGCGATGTATTCACAGGCTGCAGGTTCACCTGGTTGACCGGGTCTGGTGGGTTTATACCTACCACCACCTATTTCTGCAGCCAATAAATAGCGTATTACTTTACTCCCTCAATCTCAAATCAGTCCTTTCTCGTCTTACTCTATTTTGTGTTTTCTTCATCTTAAATAAATAGTAGCGGCAGTAAATGCCTCCTCAGCAATCTCAGGAATACTGCAGACAGAGAAAAGCAGAGAAGGGGCTGTTTCACGGGAGGTAAAGTGAAACACGGGAGAACAGCCATTCGTCCAAAACATATGTTTAGACAGTCAGCACAGCTACACCAGGGAAAACCCAAATGCTGAGTTATTCCAGCAATAAAAGGGTGTCCAAACTCAAGTTCAAGATGCATGACACCTTTCTCACCAGCAGGCTGCTGCTTCCATACTTACTTTCTTGCAATGTCTAGACCAGATTTCATGACCACATCGTATCGAAGAGACTGCACTACTTTTTCAAGATCCTTGTAATCTTTCACTACGTTGGGGTCATTTTCAAATTCATCTTCCAAATCGCTTTCCTCTTCAACTACATCCTCTTCTTCCTCTTCTTCTTGTAGGGTCTGTCTGCTCCTTTTAGAGCTTTTGTTACTTTTGTTCCGCAGAGAAAGCACCGAGATGTACTCTGGAGAAAGTCTTAGTGCGGAGAGTTTTACTGGGGAAAAGGTGAGACATCTTCTGTAGTTTCCTGTGCTTGCTTGACAGCTACAGAACACGCTTCTCCTCCAAGAGGGACACGGTTTACTAGAGGGAAATTTCTCCCACAGTCCAAACCAGACATTTAGTTTTCTAAAAGTAGCGATGGGGAGTCTGAAGCCAGTCATAGCATACCCTAAAATAAATGAAACATTCATATGAAAAATGAGCACCTGCTTTGACTACTGGTGGAATTTCTCCAGGTACAGGACAGTAGTTACCAGGAAAACGTGATCATCTGGTTCCCCACAGGGCAGTGCATCATTTACAAGCACACGGCTATACCCACTTGATGATCTGCCTTTCTCACAGGCAGCCCAGCACTACGAAGAGCTGAAACACCCCATGAAAAACAAACATTAAAACCCCCAGCGAGCTACTCTGTTCATAATTTCTTTTCTGGTGTTTAATATTAACTGTCCAATCACATCTGTGCCATTTTCTTCCCTGCATCTGAAATACAATTCACAAAACAAACAAAGTTAACTGTCATAAAAAGCACACAGAGACCTACATTTATTATGCCTTAAGCAACTTGCTGGATACTACACGCAAGTGAACCCAGAAGAGTCCAAAGCTGCTTAACTTCAGTTTCTGTTCGGACCACAGCGCTCCTGCACGGCAGAACGCTGCTGCCGCGCTGCGTGAGGTCCCTCTACGTCCCTCCAGATGGGAATGAGCATCATGGTAGAGCTCAGGAGAAATAACACCGCTCTGTGTACTGCAGCAGGACTGATGCCAGCAACACTGGTCCTTCTTAGAGCCACCCCTCGCCTGGGACAAGTAGGGGGGAGCACCCACAAAAAACGTAGATGTCTTTCAACACTCTTTGACTTGCAGTGCTTGCTAGCCAGGTGGAGCGCCGGCTTTTATTATGGCCTCATATGTGTGGAAATACGTGGTTCTTCATGAGACTGGCGATTGTTTTCCCCACACCCGATTCTGCCAGATCTGAATGAGGCATATTTTGTGGTGGGGAAATAGCCCTGAACAATGTAGGCAATTACTGGCCAAATAAAAATAACCACATCTCCCTCGGCTTTTTCGGTATGTGAACTTAAAATATTTCACATACAGTTCAAAATTCACGATGGTGCAATCCTCACAGACGACTCGCGCCTCTCCTCTGTTTGGGCACGAATTCCTAGAACGGTTATTTGAACGCGTCAACAATCACCACCGCTTATTTTTAGTGCTCGATCTTACCCGGCTCCCCGCTGGCCAGCGGG
>NW_010433455.1:14562-15899 GCF_000710305.1 Buceros rhinoceros silvestris | reverse complement strand
CCAGCCCCAGAGCCCACAGGGGGCTCCTACACCACAGACCCCATCACAAAGCCGCGCAGCTCCCGGGACACCGCTTCCCCAAAGCTGCCTTTGGCACATGAAGCCTCTACTTTGAATTTCGCCCTCAACTTTGTCCCAGAGCCTGTGAAAAGGAAAGAATTTGAGCAGCCTCCAACTATTTCCGATGGCTCAGCCTCTGCCAGAGCGCTGGCGATGGGCGCGGGGAGGGAGGAACGGTGCTGGCGACGCATCCCCAGTGCAGGAGCCAGCACGATGCTGGGGGCATGAACCCAGACAAAACAGACCCTCGCGCCAGCCCCAGCACAGCTCGGTGGGAGCCAAAATCCCCAGCAGCAGCCGCCCCGGAGCCACGCTCGCAGCCAAGCTGGCGCGAAGGAGCAGCTTGCTCCAGGGTGCCGCCAATTCCCGTGGGATGAGCAGCTCTGCAGGAAAACACTGCCCGAGGATGGTGGCTGGGGGCAGATCAACCCACCCCCGAGAAGATGCCAACAGCGCCAGCAGCACGATGGGAGCAAACACCGTGGGCCAGCGTCTCGCCGGGCCAGGCTGAAAACCCCTTTACATTTAAGTGATGTTTTTTCAGAGTGGAGAATGCTTGCTCATCCCAGCACAGAAATTCCTCACCCGCGATTTTGGCATTTTCTCCTGGAGAAGAAAGGGCTCGCAGTCACGCCGCGCTCGCGCCCGCTCCGCACCTCTGTTGCAACTCCCGACTACGCGACTGGCTGATTTTGGCCAGGGCTCTGGGCAGCGATGCTGACAGCTGAGATTTAAAAGGACATTTTGAGGTTTCATTTCCTTTCAGTTCATGGGAAAAATAGAGCCCCTGGTCCCCGGGCAGGCGAGACGGCTTAGTTACTCATTCTTCCCTGATTAACGACGGGGCCAATTAGGAGGGTTTAAGTAAATGGAAAAGCAGAAGTGGATTACTTGCAGACACTGAAACAAAAGATTTGCAGTCAAATATCCAAGGTGACTAAATCTCCCCCAGCCCAGCAGGTCCCTCGGGATGCAGAGGGGATGCTGAGGGCCACCAATGCTCCCTGCCCGCTGTCCCTGACTGCCCCACCAGCCACCATGGTCTGCCCTGGGGAAGCAAGAGGAGCAGGGGTACACGGGGCTCAGGACGGGGTGGCCAGCGGCATGGTGAGAGGGTGACACAAGACACCACATTTGGCAAGATGTGGACGGATAGCTGTGGTGCAGCTGGGCTTTGCTTGAGAGCAGAGGATGGAAATCAGAATCACAGACTGGTTGGATTGAAGGGACCTTCAAAGCTCCTCCCGTCCAAGCCCCTGCAGGGAGCAGGGACATGT
>NW_010433455.1:13051-14453 GCF_000710305.1 Buceros rhinoceros silvestris | reverse complement strand
GCCCCTGCAGGGAGCAGGGACATCTGCACCCAGAGCAGGGTGCTCAGAGCCCCAAGGGCCAACCTGCCCTGGGATGGTGCCAGGGATGGGGCTGCTCCCACCTCTCAAAGCAACCTGGGCCAGGGTCTCAGCACCCTCAGTGTAAAAAATTGATTCCTTACATCTGGTCTGAATCTCCCTCTTTGAGTTTAAACCATCACCCCTTGTCCTGTCACAACACCCCCTGCATGGGGCTCAGGTGTTCCCGGGCTAAGCTGCCCGCTGCCTCCTTCGCCAGGTGGAACAAAACCTCTCGGCAGCGCTGGAGGCTATGGAGATCATCCCCCACTCCACCTGCACGTCCATCCAAGGTCACCCACCAGCCATCCCTCTACAAGCCACTTCAGTTGCACATCCAGCCAAGATGGGAGGGGTCTGGGGACAGGTGACAGTCCAGGGACTGTGTTCCCTGCCTCCTCCCAGCCCCACATCTGTGCTCCCCGCTGGCCATGGCAGGGCGAGGGAGAGTTGGGGCTCGGCTGACTCCCACCCAGCCACCGCCCTGTCCTGGGTGTGGGCTCAGACACCCACGGCAAAGCCCTTCAGCACATGCTGGGACCTCCCAGGGCGGGGCTGAGTGTCCCCAGCCTCCTACAGAAGGTGTTTTCCCAAGTCTGATGTTTGGGACCACTGAGCTCCCAGCACCAACACCCTTCCGCTGCTCCAGATGCCGCATCCCCATCACACGCTGCAAATGGCACCATGCAGAGGCACCAGTCCCCTGGCAGCAAGGGTTCCTGGGCTGGCACAGGCTCCAGCACGTCCCTCTGGTTCCTGGCAAGGACAGAGGGAAGTCACCAGCTTCATCCCCATATCACGCTGCAAATTGCACCATGCAGAGGCACCAGTCCCCTGGCAGCAAGGGTTCCTGGGCTGGCACAGGCTCCAGCACGTCCCTCTGGTTCCTGGCAAGGACAGAGGGAAGTCACCAGCTTTGTGGTCACAGAGGAGTGCCAATGCCTGGCTTAGCAGAGGCCCCAGCACTGGGACCTCCAATCACAGACTTCATCGGTTCCTCAGCCTCTGGGTTCCCTTCTTCCCCCCTTCCCTCCCCAGCTGTCCCAGTGACTCAGCTGCACGTGGCGGCTGCAGGAGGAGGTGAAGGGTTTCTGCAGCTGCTGACTTGCACAGGGAGGGCAGAGAAAGGGCTCTGGGTAACCCAGCCATTGGTCAAACCCCCAAAGCCAGGCTGAACATGGGCTGGGCAGCATGTGGGGAGCAAGGAGTAGGGTCCAGCCACATCAGCCCTGCACTCCCAGCCATCCCTGCCCGCTCCCCAAGGACCCGCAGACCCTATCACCCAGCCAGCACAGCCACCATAGGCACAGCATGGCAGGGCCCCAGAAACCCCCGCGGCCGGGGG
>NW_010433455.1:11268-12965 GCF_000710305.1 Buceros rhinoceros silvestris | reverse complement strand
CACCCCAGCCACCATAGGCACAGCATGGCAGGTCCCATGAAGACCCCCTGGCAGGGGGACAAAACAGGCAGCACAGGTTTGCCCTTGTCCTGGATGACACCCAAGCACCGCAGAGCCCAAGGCTCATCTGGATGAAACCAGCTGGGAGAGGCACCTCCTGTTCCCATCTACCTTCCCAACCGGTCGTGCCACCAGCCGTCACCCAGCCAAAAGCAGGGCCAGCACAATGGCATGGGATGGCCGGGAAAGGAACAGCCCTGGAGCACCAGCGAGGCGGGTTGCAACCCCAAAGGCATGTGCAGCCCTTGCGAATGGAGAGGTCACGGCCCAGCCAGAGCAGCCCTGGTCCAGTGTTGGTCCCTTTGAACCAGGGCAGGAGGTGGATCTCAGCCTCAGAAGGGCTCCAGAAGCCACAGCAAGCTGCCTAAGCTGGTCCAGCAGCCTGGACTGGCTGCGTTCTGTTCTGGGAAGCATCTCCAACACCAGCAGCAGCCCCACACATGCAGAGACCAAGGCAGAAGCCAGCCCTTATCCTGACCTCCCATACGACCCAGCTCCAACGCCTCCTCGTGCAAAGCCAAGGGGAAAGAACAAGGCCTGAGCTCCAGGTCTAGCACAGAGACCTTATCGCCTGGAGAACATCATGGACAGCTTGACCGTATCCTTCCCTCCAGCTGCGTGTGTTGCATTCCGCCATGGTGGGAAGACCAGGGCTCCAGAAACACCTTCCTGGCAGCCCCTGGCTTCCAGAGAGCCCAGCAGTGTGTGGCCAGAGCTCATTTTCCTCATTACCCTCAAAATCATGTGAAAGTGAGAGTGATGCTTTAAATAGCGCAGGCAGCCGTGGCCAGCAGAGTCAGCAGAGCCACCAGCGGAGAGCTCAGAGCCAGCACAGGTTTTGCTGCACGGTTTGCTTGGCCCCCATCCAACAGCAGGGCCCTTTGTGCTCACTGAGGGTGGATGAGGAGAGGATGCATCCATGACTATGGCGGGATCTGCAGGATCAGGAGTCCTGCAGCATCACAGCACGTCCCAGGCAGGACAGAGCCCCGTAGGGACATGGATGTGGCTGAAGACAGGGACATGGCTCAGCCCAGGTGGCTCTGCAGGGCTGGCCTCCCCCAGCACTGTGAGGCTCCATCGGGAATGCTCAGCAAAGCTGCTCTTCAGATGAGCATCCCCCCCTCATGCCACTTCAAAGACACCCAGTAAGCTGAGGTTGGAGATGTCCTTTCCCTTTTTCTGATGTGGCAGGATCCGGGGTGGGCAGCAAAGGCTTAAAGCTTAAGAGGAAAAGGTAGGAGAGGGTGTACTGCACCTCTGCACCCAAACCAGCCTTCACGCTTCTGCACCCCAGCATGGCCAAGGTCCTGCAGCCATGCCTTTGGAGACACAGAGATACCTCATCAGACTCGATGATCTTAAAGTACTCTTCCAACCGGATGATTCCATGATTCCTGCTCCCCAGCTGGCTCTGGGCTGGCCTGGCTGGTCCCCGGGCATGGCCACCTCACTCGTGGCCCCTCTGAGGGACAGGGAGCGGTTCCCCAGCAGGGTGACATAGCCACAGGCTTGCCCGGGGGGAGGCACCCAAACACCCCTCATCCCTGCAGGGCAGGGACAGTGGCACAAGGTGCTCTTCGGCTCAGCTGCTCATGGCGAAGCACCACGCGTATCCACACATACCTGTGTCAAAC
>NW_010433455.1:10531-11030 GCF_000710305.1 Buceros rhinoceros silvestris | reverse complement strand
CCCCAGCCTCCCGCCAGCCCACATCCCGTTTTTGCAAGCCCAAAGCCCCACGTCCCTCACGCCACACGAACCCTCCGCAGCCCGTGTCATCCCTCTGCTGCTGCTTAAATCTATCTGGGGTGGGAGCGGGGGGTGACGCTGCCTTTGAAATCCCAGCCTTCCCCAGGAACCCCCCCGGGTTCATGCAGCTGGGATGAGTGGGAGCAGGAGCAGCAGCATGCTGAAGCCCTTGTGGGATGCCGCAGGGATGCCTCACCGGAGGCAGGGAATTTTCCCCCTGCTCCAGAAAAAAATAAATGATAGAAAAAAGGACAATAAAGCTCATTGAAGCGGAGCTTCTGGGCTGCCTGTGCTGTGGCCCCCGTGCTCATGACGAAACCTCGCCTGGCTCATTTCCCCAGCCCCCGCGGGACAGCCTGACTCAGCGGGGCCGCAGGAAAGCACCAGCTCCCACTGCCTCCACGCAGCCGTCACGCGTACCCCACGTGCACTGGGTGGC
>NW_010433455.1:9903-10467 GCF_000710305.1 Buceros rhinoceros silvestris | reverse complement strand
AAGGCCCCAGCTCCCCCTGCCTCCACGCAGCCGTCCCGCGTCCCCTCGCTGCAAGGGCTGACGGCACAGGGATGGGTTTGCCAAGCAATGGACCCTTTGCTGGGTGTCCCTACCCTGGTGAAGGTCCCTCTGGTCCATGGTGGTGATGACCTGGGCCACGGTGACAATGGCCTGTAGGACATCTCGCTGGCCGGGGACCCGTGAGCAACATGTGCTGGCCCGGCCAGGCTTGCCAAGGCTGCTGGGGAAGGAGTTAATCACTAATTAAAGCCAGTAAATGATTAGCAAGCGGAGGCGGGTTGCTGGGGAGAGCACAGGCTCCCAGCAGCACTGACAGGGACATCCATGGGCTGGCACATTGTGCCACCAGCATGGCCAGCGCACCTCTCATGGAGGCAGGAATGGGCAGAACCTGACTTCCACCAGGAGAAAGGCAGCAAAACCGAACGGGCCCCTCCTTGCCTGGTCACCAGTGGGGCGCTGCTCACCGGGACAGCCCCGTGGCATCCGGGGCTGTCCCCAGCATGCCGGGGAGTGGCTGGGCAGACGCGGGAGGTTGGGGGC
>NW_010433455.1:8846-9833 GCF_000710305.1 Buceros rhinoceros silvestris | reverse complement strand
GGGGGGGCCTCCCCAGCCGGTAGTTCCTGTGCCCAGTGTGCAAGAAGGGGTAGCAGAGCCACGAGCATCCCACCCGGCTGGTGGGAAGGGAGCCAGGGAGGACAGGCAGCACCACGGTGCACATGTCACCTGGAAAGTCACCCAAACTCTGACTTTCCCACACTGATCCCCTGCTTCCATCCTGCTCCTTGCGTCCTGCCTCAGGATGCTCCAGTTCTTCCCAGTGGCCCGGAGGTGCTCTTCCAGCAAGGGAAACCCAGGACAAGGCAGGAAGGTTGATGCCAGTGGCTGGGCGAAGGGTGCCTGGGTCATCCCTGGCAGCTGGGCTGCTCCAGCGATCCTGCACCTCTGCCAGGCATCTCCCTGCAGGGAGCCAGGCGAGCAGCCTGCAGCCCCCATGGGTCCACCCGAAGGGGCAGTTTAGGCTTTCAGAATTTTGTATCTGAGTTCAAATCCACCCCAGAAACACAAACTCCTTCATAGGGACCTGACTCAGCCCAGCTAAGCCCCCCCTGAGCACCTCCTGAGCCCCCCCTAAGCATCCCTCCCAGGGTGATGCCCAGGCTGGGGGTGAGGCACCAGTTCCCCACCCAGAGGGTCACAGTGGCGGAACAGAGGCTGAAGGAGGGTTAACAGCAGCAAAACCCGTGGGCTGACCTAGTAGTGCCTCGTATTTTCCCCTCTTGTACAGACCAGGAGAGACTTAAACAGGGAAAAACAAACTTGGGAGAGAGAGCAAAGACTGGGGACAGTTTCCCCTTTATCACTCTGCACCCAGCTACACCCTCCA
The DNA here is from genome assembly GCF_000710305.1 of Buceros rhinoceros silvestris. Taxonomy (NCBI): domain Eukaryota; kingdom Metazoa; phylum Chordata; class Aves; order Bucerotiformes; family Bucerotidae; genus Buceros; species Buceros rhinoceros. The sequence goes on along the minus strand of NW_010433455.1, from coordinate 9,043 downwards.
CACAGACCCACCCAAAAGCAGCCCCGGGGCATCTCTGTTCCGGGCTGCTGTCAGAATTCCAACTGAGCTTATCTGAAACAAACTGGGAGCAGATGGATTTTGGATACCCCTGACAGACTTTGGAGCCAGGCAGTGATCCCCATCCAGCTGGGTCCCCCGCCTGGCTCCAAAATCCACCAGGAATATTTTCAGCTACA
>NW_010433455.1:8353-8691 GCF_000710305.1 Buceros rhinoceros silvestris | reverse complement strand
GATCGGCGCTGCAGCATGGTCCAGGAGGGACGGGGGCCCATCCTGCCGCCCCCTCAGCAGCAGTCCCGTGCGGCTCGGCAGCTGGCTGCCCTCTGACTCATGCCCGTACGGGGAAGGGTGGGCAGGATGGGGGCTGAGAGCAGGAAGGGATGAGGCAGCGGAGCCTCGGAGGAGAAAGCAGATGGGCCCAAGGCTGAACCGGTTCGTTCTCTCTCGCCCTGCCTTTGCCACACACGGCTCTGCCCCCAGATGAGTCAGAAGCGCCCGTAGTGCCAGCTCAGGGCTGGGGCACCCACTGGGGACACGGCTCCCCGCTCTGCTGCATTCAATGTGCCATC
>NW_010433455.1:7839-8064 GCF_000710305.1 Buceros rhinoceros silvestris | reverse complement strand
CGGTTGCACAACGCCGCTCCTCTCCCAGCGCAGAGCAAACAAACCTGCTGAAGCCCGTCACGGCCACGGGAGGATCTAAAGGCAACCACGAAATCCACGGGGCCGAAAACAAAGCAGCAGCTCCTCAGCCTCGAAACAGCTGAAAAACCCCCATGGCGCTCTCGACCACGCTTCGGACTGCTTCACCCGCTGCTCCTGCTCCCCAGTCCCAGCCACAAAGGCGGA
>NW_010433455.1:4795-7721 GCF_000710305.1 Buceros rhinoceros silvestris | reverse complement strand
CCCCCTGCCCCACTCCTGTGGCTCGGTGCCGCAGCCAGCCCAGAGTGTGAGGGATTAGCGTCTGGCTCCATGCAGCGGGTGTTTTCCCGTGGCGTGGATGCCAGTCTCCCGCTGCTCCCGGGGAACAAGGCTGCTGCGGGGCTGCGTGCGAGGAATGTGCATGTGGATAACAAACAGTGTTCAAGGCCTTTGAATGTCGCTGCAGAAGCTGGGCTTGGCTGGACTGAGCCCAGAGCAAGACGTCTGTGCTGAGCCTTTGTCCAAACAGCCTCTGAGGGATGGAGACAGGAGGAGACCCCTTCCTGCCCACCCAGCCTTGCCTGAAGTAGGCAAGACTCTCCTGCCCTGTCCCTTCCCTTGAAGCAGCTTTGCCTTCAGAGGGGACACTCCAAAGCCACAGGATGCAGGTGGGCTAAACCCACTCCGGCCCAAAACGCCACCTAGCAGGCACAGGAACCAGGTTCAAGCCCACCAGAAGAGGTGATTGCACTCGTAGGATACGTCCCATGGGTAGGGATGCGGCTGTGGGGAGATGGACCATCCCCACAGAGCAGCTTGCCTCAGCATGGACACCATCCCTCAGTCCCTGTGCTGGACCATCCTGGCTGCACTCACATCGCCCCACATCACCCCTTGTCCCTCAGGGTCCCACCAGCACCTGACCAAGCTGTAGAAGAGCTGCCAACCCTTTGGTGCTCACCCCACAGAGGGTGCTGCCCCACATCAGGGTGGGACCCAGCATCACCCCTCCCCAGATAAGGCCCTGCTCATCCACCAGCACCGGCCCAGCAGCATTGCATCTGCTCCAGTATGGTGCAATCCCAGCTCAGCTGAGTCAACACTGCATCACAGGCAGTGCTGCTGCCGGGGGGTGACCGGCCTGTGGGCACCCACATGGGGCCCCGCCGCAGCAGGGAGCTGCAGGACCCGGTCCCGCAGCAGCAGGGAGCTGCAGGACCAGGGGGATCCCCCAAGGCAAAGGGGACAGATCAAACTTGGGCATCTCTGGGTCTCTCGTGCTCTAGGTGCTGGGGACAGCAGGGCTTCGGTGGTTCTTGCTCTGGGATGTCCCAGCCAGTGCTGCTGTGCTCAGCAGAGGATTAGCAGCCAATCCCCTCGTGTGTGCCCCCCTGCCCTGTGCCAGCCCCAGGGAGAAGAGCAGAACCTGGCACGCTCTCCCTCCTCCGAGCTGGCCGGTGACAGAGGGAAACCCAATCCAGCACCACAGGAGGAGAACAAACAAAGACGTCAATGTACATCCAAAGAAGAAAAAAAAACAAACCAAGAGGTATTTGAACAAAACAGCCCTGAGCCTGTTCTGGGCTCTGGCGCAGACCCTGATACTGGGGGGCTGCTGTGCTCCTCCGTGAGGCCAGGCAGGACAGAAGTGTCCCCCATGCCTGCTCCCTCCTCACCATGGAGCGTGATGCCCCAGCGGAAGGTGGCCACAGGCTCAGTTTCTCCCAGAGCCAAGGATGCTCCAGAAGCACCACGGCTCCTGGCGAACCATGGACACGCTGGGCTAGTGGGTACCTGCCCCACATGGCTGGCAGCCAGCACCCAGCAGCATGGACCATCACTGGCACCTTCCTCCCTGCGGGACAGTGTGCAGCAGCTGGCAGAGCGAAGTGGCTCCTAGGCAGAGGTAGGGATCTTCCCAGTGTGGGGACGTCCCCAAGGGAAGCCTTGACCTGGTCTCAGGTGATGCCCTGCATGTGTTGGGAGCAAAGGAAGGGGCTCAGGATGCTTCCCATGGCTGAGCCACCACCGCTTTGGGTGCCTGGGAGGTGGCAGTCCCACTCTCCTGCCCCACACAGAGGCACTGAGGTCACCGAGCTTTGGGGCACGTCCCTTCTTGTAGGTAAATCCCCCAAGCAGCATCACGCCTAGTGCTGAGCAGAGCTGGCAGAGGGAAGGAGCCAGGACCTACCCCAGGAGCCACCAAAGCAGCCAGAGAGGGAGTTCCTGCCCCAGGGCCCTGCCAGCCCCAGGGCCGAGGGTCCCATCCATCCCAGGGGACTCTCATAGTGGAGGGGTCTGAGCCCCCAGAGTGGAGCTGGGAGCCTGGCTGCAGGCAAGGACAGGTCCCTGCCGAGAAGGGCAGGAGGACAAGGAGAAAGAGACCCTGCTCTACCAGCCAGAGCCGGAACCTGCACTGAATGCTGCTGCCTTTTCCCTTTGAAAAGGGGGAAAAGGTGGAGTTTTACTCCTTCCTCCCCCTCCGGTCCAGGAGGCTGGGAGGAAATCTGCTCACCAGGAGCAGCTCTGCTCGGCCCCTTCCTCCTCTCCAGGCTCCCTGGCTCCAGAGAGCTGGTGCAGGCATGAACAGGCACAGGGCAGGGCTCAGGGGCCAGTCAGGGGCTGGGGACAGGGATCCAGCTTGGGGATCACACGCCAGGCACTGCACGGGTGTGGTGACACCTTCTGCCTATTGGGTGGTGGGACCAAACCTGGATCTTGCAGGGGCAAAGCAGGTGCTCAGCCTTGTGTTGGAGAGCTGGTGCTTGCCTGCCTTCAAACCTCACCCTGACAACCTCTGTGGATAAGCATCCCTGGATCCCTCCTGCCCTTCTGCCTGTGGCAAAGCCTCAAGATGTGGAGCCCATCCCGTAACCAGGCTCCCAGCCTCCCCCCATCTCCCCACTCGCTGGGAGCAAGGGCAGGGCAGCTGATGGCTGGATTGTGAAATAAAGCCTGGTCGCAGGATGCTGTAAGAGGGGTGGAAATGGGACGGGTGGGTCTGATGACACTCCTTCTCCACGGGCTGGGAGCAGGCTCCTGCCCACAAAGGCTGGCTGCAGGGTTTGCCCATGATGGGACCCACCACCCGCTGCACCCTCATGGACCAGGGTTGTCTGCACACCTAACCCTGGGCTCTTTCAGTGGCGGGTTTGATGGGTGCTCTCATGCTCTGCCCGGGGCCGGG
>NW_010433455.1:2555-4714 GCF_000710305.1 Buceros rhinoceros silvestris | reverse complement strand
CTGTTCTCATGCTCAGCGTGGGGCTGGACCAGCAGCACCGTGGCCACAGCAGAGCCATGGGTGGGAGCCAGCAGCTTGTTGCAGCTTCCTGCAGGGCTCGGGCAGAGGAACAGGAGCCCATCAGTCCCCTGGGAGGGTGGGACAGAGCTGACAGTGGTGTGCCAAGAGGCAGAGCCTCCCTGGTCTCAGTCCCAGCCTCTGCAGTGATTTGGGGGCAGGAGGGAGGAAAAAGCTTGGGAAATCTCTGCTCCGGGCTGTGCTTCCGGTGCTGGGTCCCTGCCACAGGAATAGGGTGTCTGACAGTTCAGCGTGGGGGGGTCCCAGTATATGGGGTGCTGTTCTCTCCTTAGGCTGACCCGAGGGCCCAAGGAGAGCTCCCAGATGTGATGCTGGCTCTGCTTCTCCTGCCCCCAGCCCTCCGGCTCCTAGGCACAGCTGGGATGTGATCCAAGTGTGCCCCAGCTTGCTCAAGGCAAACAAACCCTTTGGCTAAGACCTTGCTGGGAGAGGCAGTGAAAGCTCCCTCAGGGAGGGAAGGCAGGCTCTGCCCCAGGGCTGAGCACAGGACCGCCTGCCCACATGGGAAAGTCACCAGCAGGAGAGGCCCGGCAGCCGGTGGTGTCCCCTGCCCCAACACGCTGGCTCTGAGCGAGCCCCATGCCCTGACACGATGGCTACAGGTAAGCCCTGGCTTGCCAGAACCAGCCCTTCCCTGCTGGCAGGGAGCCCTGACATGCCAGGGAAGTTATTTATCACACGATGAAAGAAGACACACACTTTGTTACGAGAAACCACCCCACATCTCCAGCACATTGAGGCGTCGGTCCCTCAGAGCCTCCTTGCATCGTTCCCACCCCGGGGCAGGGTGAGGGTTTCAGCCTGAAGACCAACCCCAGAGCCCATCTCCACCAGCCTCCCGCACTGGTTGTGGCCAAGGCTAGGAAATGAGCGTCACACTTAAGGAAGCCACAGCAAACTTCTTCCCGCTGCCAGCAACCTCCCATGCCACGGCACACCACAGCCAGGAGCCTTCTGGTGTTTGCCAGACACCTCCAGACCCATCCCCACAGCCCATCCCGTCAGCACCCAGGCTCCTGGCAGGAGAAGGGTGCTCCTCGGCAGCATCGGGGAGACGTGGCTACCAATGCCAGACAAGGCTCGTTGGAGAAGAAAGGCTGTGGGTCTGGCACTGGCAGTGAGGCTCAGCGTCACCTCTCCCACCCTTGTGTGGGCTGGTGTCTGTAGGAAGTCCCACCTCAAATTAACAGCTAGTTTATTTGGCAATTAACGGGCTGGTGACTCTCTGGAGATGCCAGAACAAGGCGTGAGTGATCCGGGACCCTCCCTGTGCTGCCACCCACCTCCCCATCCCTCATCCTCCTGGCAGTTCCCATCACATCCCGGAGCTCTCCCACCCAGGAGACCCCAGGACCACCAGCCTCGTGGGATACAGCCACCCCGCTCCTGCCAGCCACGGTCCTTCTCACCCCCTGGAGAAGGGCTCCATGGAGCCAGGATGCACTAGGGAAGGAGTTGTTTCAGTGAGGAAAGAGCTTCATCCAGCCCCTTGCCAAGGGCACCTACTGCTCTGGACAGGAGGGGACACTCTGCAAAACCCCAAGGCACCCAGTGACATCTCTCCTTTCCCGGGAGCCCTGGCAGGACATCCCACGCCAGCCACTCTCGTGTCCCCAGGCAATAGTGCCCGTGCTGGGCACCCTTGCACAAGGAGGGGCAGCCTGTCCCTGCTCCAGCCCATGGATAAGGTCGGGAGCAACTTCCAACACATTTGGGAGGAAGAGGAGGAGGAAGACAGTCTGGGTGTTGACAAATAAGCTGGGTGACTCAAGCCAGGATCACGTCCGTAGCAGAGCGGCAAAAGGAAGCGCTTACTGGTCATAGAGACCCTGGAGAGAGGGATGGAGGAGCTGCAGGCAGCACTGCCTGAAAAACACCCCGCAGCAGATCACACCCTCCCAGTCAGCCCTGGTGCAGTGGAGCATCCCCAACGCTGGCAGGGATGCTGCCTCCACGCCTGCTCTGGCAGCAGGAGAGCAGGCCAGTCCCACCAGCACCACCAGTGGGAGGAAAGACCCTGGTCCTGAGACACCAATGCACAAATCACGTGCCTGTGGCTCCCGACCCCCGGGGGGCATTGG
>NW_010433455.1:1338-2462 GCF_000710305.1 Buceros rhinoceros silvestris | reverse complement strand
GTGACCTCTGGGAGACATTGGCATCAGTCTCACCACAGCCAGAGCCGCGTGGGCTGGGACAGGGCATGGGCCCTTTGCAGCACAGCTTTGACGGCAGAGGTCCCGATGCAGAGGGGGCTGCACCGTGCCTGGCACGGGAAGGCTTTTCACCACCTCCCTCCTGCCTTTAGCCCACCTGCGGTGCTCAGAGCTCGGCTCCCAGCAAGAGAAGGATCTGGCACAGGCTCTCACCATCTCTCCGAAGCCCCCCCAGTGCTGTTCTGCTGGTGTAAGGGGGCTGCAGCCACGGGCCGCACTGCCAAGCCCAGCGAGTTCCTGTCTCTGCTGCAATTAGGGGTCACATCAAGCTCCTCCAGGCTCCCCAGAGTTGAGATGATAACTGGGAAAAGTTGTTTGGAGAGGGGACAGATCCCTCCCAGGGCACCGGCAGGAGAAGCAGCAGCAGAGAACAGGCCAAGCTAGGCAGGAAAACCCGGAGTTCTTCCCGCCGCGTTGCTTTGCATGCCTGACAGCAAGTCGTGCCTTGCCTGTTGGGCTACAGCCCCTCCCAGGTCCGGGTGCAGAGCAGAGAGGTGCTTAGAGAACCCGGTGGACTCCAGTCTCTCCCAGGGAGGTATCCCAGCACAGGTATGTGCTCCCCCTACTCACCCCGAACCTCCGGAGCTGCAGTATGGCCCAGGACATGTACCAGCCCAATGCCCATAACGCTATTTCACAGGAATCCTGTTTTCCCCATGGAAACTCGCCTGCAGCCCCCAGCCCTGCTGAGCACTTGCTGAGCCCCCTCGGTGTAACAGCTCGGTCCCTGCCAGGGTGCAACCACCCAGCCCAGCCTTGCAGACACCTCGCTTCTGGCCCGGCAGATTCCTGTATAGGAAACGGGGCGGGCTTTTCCGTGTTATTCTTCAGGATTCAGAGCACAGGGTTTGGACAGGGAGCTCTCAGTAAGTTAAAGGGAGATTCAGGATGTGCTTTGGACCCGAATGTGCCGTGGCGAGCAGCCGCGCAGAGCTGAGCCGGAGCAGCCTCATGGCTCAGCTGCGTCGGGCTTTAACTATGCAACACGAAAACCCCACAGCGCATTACGAGCTTTCCTTCAAAGCTCAAAACCTGCTGCCGTCCTG
>NW_010433455.1:542-1178 GCF_000710305.1 Buceros rhinoceros silvestris | reverse complement strand
GGGAGGCCAGAGGGGATCCACCGTACGCCGCGAGACATCAAATCTGTGTACTGGTACCATGTGCTGGTATCGCGTGCTGGTACCACCACAGCTATACCACACTGCTGCATCAAGCGCCAGACCCACAGCAGTTTTTTCCCCAAAGCCCTTGGGAAAAAAGGGCTCCAGAGCCACTCCGTGGCTTTATGGCAGAGATGGAGGAAACATACAGCAGAGTCACCTCCAAAACACCGGCGCTCCCCAAGCCCTTGAGCTCTCCGTGAGGTGAACAAGGTCCAGCACGAAGCCACGCTCCTTTGTGCCGCCCAACTAGGTGCGGCTTCACAGGGATTGCTTAACCTGCCCGTGTGAAGTTTTTCAGCCTGAGGAGCTGAAACTGAAGCCAGAGCATGAAAGGGCTCAGAGGTCAAGTCCTGCCTGCTCAGGAGAGCCAGGCCCGCATCACAAGTGACGCAAAGCAGCTTGAGGAGGGGGCACAGCAGCTGACAGAGGGGTGACCCCACTTATGGGGGTCAAGCATGTCCCCGCAGGCACCAGTTAGCAGCCTTGCTGCCCTCCCAGCCATCTCTCCGCACAAACCCGTGCCTGTGCAGAAGGCGCAATCCCACGTTGGGCGATTCCCAGACATCCTGCCAG
>NW_010433455.1:0-333 GCF_000710305.1 Buceros rhinoceros silvestris | reverse complement strand
CAGCCGTGGCGGGGCGACTGCTGCAGGACAGTGCTGGCCTGGGGCATCCCAGGGGCACCTCAAGGATGCAGCCGGTCCTTCCCCCCACCCCAAAGCCCTTGTAGGGGGCGGTTCCCAAGGGATCCCCCAGACCTGCTAAGAGGGAGAAAGTTCATCTGCCGGCCCAGCCCCAGCAAACCCCGTGTTGACAGCGGTTTCCCTGCGCAGGACCCGGCTTGCCAGCACCTCTCCCGAGCCCAGCTCCCCCCCTTCCCTCCCCACAGCCCGGGGAAGCTCAGAACACACTCCACGCTCCCTGGCCCCCGGAGCCAACACAAACACCCCCGGCACAAC
>NW_010433454.1:14831-28292 GCF_000710305.1 Buceros rhinoceros silvestris | reverse complement strand
ACAGCCCCGTGGCAAACACGAGCTCCTCCCGAGCGTCTCTTGAGAGGGTTCCGCGATCTAAAGCAATCCACGGAGGGAGAAAGGGGGCGCGGCCGCCCTCAGCAGCCCTCGGTGTCGGTGTTGTCGCTGCCCGTGGTGTTCTCCCAGTCGGCCTCGTGGTGCCGGCCCTGCGGCGCCCTGCGCATCGCTCTCTTCCTGAAAACAAGACCAGCCGCGTCAGTTCCAGATGTTTTCTGTAAACAAGTGGCGTGTGATGAAGACATTCTTACATTTCTCACGCTGAGAAATCCTACCCCCGAGTCCTTTCTGTAACAAAGTGGTGTCCGCAGTGAGGACAGTCGTTCCCAGTCTGTTAGGAACAGCAGCACCAGAGCTGCGGTCCCTGGTTTACAGGTTTTCATTGTCCCACGCGCCATAAAGGCAGCGACAGTGAAGACACCAGGTGTTTGGAGACTTTCAAACGAGTGTTTGGAGAGGAGGGAGGGTGGACGTCTGCTCCACTGTGGTGGGAGCTTGGTCTTGCATGGCAGCACCAAGTCAGATTTCTCCCATATGAGTGAAAACTATCAAATTTATTACACTAGTGACTCTTTGGAGTGCCCTCCACTCCCTGCCTGCTGTGGAACCATATGCCTGCCCACAGGAGATGGGATCACTGCTCTCTTGGCTACCTCTGGTACTAAAAGAGGAGTCTCCACCAGTTCAGCCAGAAGCGTGAGCCTCCGAGGACAAGATCAGTCATGAATTTATGCCCTCCATGAGTCAAGCTTGGGGACAGGGGATGGACAGAAAAGAGGAAATAACAAACAACAAGCTAATCAGTGAAGTCACACATGGGTATGTCTAAATTAGTCCTGCTTACTAAAGTCCAGACCTTCGGTAACGCTCAAAGCAGTCTCTCATCCTTCTCCGCTCCTTTTCTGCCACTTCCTCGCTGGCTAAGCCACAATCCTTGAACCACAAAAAAAAATCCACACAAATATTAAACCGGAAAACATCCATACCCAGAGACGAAGGCCAGAAAGTAATGAGAAGCTGTTTCTAGGCACAGATGGAGAAATAACCTCCATAAATATCCTGCTGTCCAGAGCTCACCCTTTCTGGAGGGTGAATTTTGCACAAAGTGCTCAGATTTTGGAAAAGCAGCAGCTGCTTCTCAAACCTGGTAAACCCATCGTTAACAGGAACACTGAAGATCACAACCCCCAGTCACAGTAAAGAGCCCACAAAGATCCTCTTACGCTGGGTGACTTGGGAGGCAGACTGCTCTCTCGAGGGCTGAACTGCTGGGTTTGACCTTCAGGGGCATCTTCTACGAGAAGGAAAAAATCACAGCTTTAGTCATAGCTGCCTTTGCCAAGTGACTTCTCCTTCTGCCCGTCCGACAAACAGCGATGGCTGTACTGTAACAGCTGCCCAGCACTGCAGAGTCAAGAGCAGAACTGAAACCCAGCCTCATCGTCCAGGACTCAGCCCTGTGACCGATGCACGAGACACTTCTCACTCCATTCGAATCCTGAATCTTGTGCAGAATGAGGGAGTTTCGGGCTCAGAAAGTGGCAGCAGCTTTCTAGTTTCTGCTTGTGCCAGAGCAAAATGAATTTTTGCAGAGCAGCACCTCCGCTTGGCATCGTTAAAAATAATGGCGTGAGGGGTCACCACGAGAAACCATCAGTATTTTAAAACCAGAATTTGTCCCTGTTCCCCAACAGCTATGTTGTGCGTATCAAAGCACTTCACATCACGCTGTATTGTAGTGAAACTCCTCGGGCTGTGATCAGACGTGGCGATACATGCTCAAACTGAGCGAGGTAAAAGGCTTTTTGGGTCAGTGGTGTTAGTTTTTGTGAAAAATCTTCCACCTCAATGAATGTAAAGATCATTTAGATCTTCCTGGAGATCAAAATGGAAAATACTGTCTACTGTACCAGTTCCCTCCTTTCTCCACATATTTTGAAAGAGAATTTCAAGTTCTTAGAGGAGCCTATTCATTCCTTGCCACACTGCTGAGTCATTTCCACAGGGGATGCCACAGAAACAGAACCAGTGACAGCGTGAACTGCACGGTTCTGCTTTTGTGAAAATAGCCTGCGACAGAACAGGGAAGAGGGGAGGGAAAAAATCCCTGGAGAAAGCCACGTGGTCCAGCTGAAGTGGAAGACATTTGTTCTGTTCTCAGCTCTGCCACAAACACACGAGGAGTAGTGGGGGAAAAAAGGCACCCAGGAGCTATTGCTCAAAGGCACCAGAACAAATTCAGTAGACAGGTTACCTCAAAAACCAGACTCAGGCCCCAGGATGGTCTAATAATGCCTCTTTTCTCAGCTCGTTCAGCTCTATGAAAGGCCTTTTCAGAGACCATGTAGTAAAAAGACGGCCCAGGGAGCTTTTTCTCTCAAAAAAGCTTTACAAGCATTCACTGTTCCCAGCAGCTGGGACCATGTTCTCCTTTTTATTGGTGAGAAAGATGGCAAAATGCCTTGATGTCTGGGTCCCTGCTCTGAGCCGTCTCACGGAGGTCTCCCTCAGTGCCAGCACACCCCACTGAGCAGCATCTCTCACAAAGGAGTCCCCAGTCAGACTACCTGTTCGTCACTAAAACCAGAACCCATGAAGGTCTTTTCCTGTCCCTCTGAAACACCAGACAATCCTCTCACGAATTCTACTCTAGGTTTTCCCAAGAAAAGCCTTACTTTGAGTCGGCTGCGATTCTTCATCTACAGGACCGTGAGGAGTAAGCTATGGGACAGAAACAAAGCAAAGCAGAACATGAGAACTGCCCCTTACTCTGTCTCACACAGTAGGCAGGAGCAGATGTAGGGGAATATAAGAAACAAGTCACTCATAGAACCGACCTCCCCTTAGCGCACAGTGCTGTCAGCAGAACAGGAGACTGAGCCGAAGTTACAGACCTGCTCACGGCTTTATCCTCCGTGAACAGATCCAGTTCCTTTGCCCTCATTGAGACTTTAGTCTCCAGACGATGCAACAGTCATTTCCACGCTGAAGTTACGAACCCTTTACTAAAGATGTCCCTGGGCTAAGACTTATTTTTGCCTGTTCTCCCTCAAGAGAGACAGAAGTAAGTCAAAGTAACTCAGTTCTCCTGATTTGCTCAGGGTCAATAATCTTGGTAACACCATAACTGTGTCCTACACTTAGAAATCGCAGGGCACAGAGAGGTTCTGTCACTGGGCAGTTCTGCTGCCCTGTACTTTCTGGTATCACTGAAGTGAGCCTCAGTCACAGATTGAAAACTGCTGTTACCTGAGGTACTGAGCACAAGTGAGGCACGTGAAACGAGCCCAGAAGAAAGTAAAAGGTAAGCAAGGCACCCTACTCACTTCCTGGGAGTCTCTGGAGGAGGTGTCGTCTAGGTCAGAGGTCTGAAATAAAACCAGTGTATATTAATCATTCCTCATAAGCAAGGAATTGGTAGTAAGGCAATATACAGAAATCCAGAAGCTCCAGAAAAGAGAAGTGTGGACTTCCTCCCTCCTACACTCCTGTCTGACCACCTGGAGAAAGCACACAAGATACCATGCTAATTCAAAGCCCTTGTATATTGAATTTAATTCTAGAAACTTCAGCACCCTGCACCCTGTTCCCATTTCATCCAGATGGCTCATACACGAACTCTAAAGGGTTCACTCTGTGGTGGGTGGGGATCCCTCATCATCTTCAGATACGCTCCAAAGCCCACACGGCCTCAGCCATTCCACGCCTGGAACCAGGGTGAGGTAAAAGACTATCAGATCTTTCATTCTTCTAAGCTCAGCATTTGGATGGAGATGGTTACCCACACCAGTGGCTAAGTGCAGACTCCTCCAACAGCCACGCTCTGGCCCCATACTCAGCTTCCCAACCCACCACTCAGATGACAACCCCGCAGACATACTGGTGTGGGTAGCTCCAGTTGCAACCTTTTCAGCTTGGCCTCAGTAGCCAGTAGCTGACCCTCCTTCTGGAAGAGCTGCAGCTGCAATTCGTCACACCGCTCTCCCAGTTCCCGAATCTGCTTGCGGTATGTGTCCCTCTCGACCAGGTTCTTGGAGTACTGCGCATAGAATTGTTCTCGGGTCAGGAGTGCCTGGAGAAAGGATGACACGTGGCATGGGACATTCAGGGTTACAGCATCGGCCCACTTCAAGCAGCGAAGCAGGGATTAGCAGCAGCTCCAGGGGAGTGTTTTTCACCTGGTCTCTTTCTACAGCCACCTCCTCCATCTGCTGCAAGACAGCTTCCATCCGTTTCTTATACATCTGGGAGTCCTTCCTCAGAGACATGCACTGTAGTTCAAGCATCTCTTTTTCCTCTGCATACTGTTGAGACAAGGTCAAAAGCCCCATTTGCGGCCAGAGCCTGGGCCAGGCTCTCACCATTTCTGCTCTGTGCCGCAGTTCACAATGGCCCGACCTCGCTGCAATGTCAAGTTCAGCCAGACTGCCCAGGCGGAGCAAGGCCAACCAGAAGGTTGGTCAATATGAAGAGGAGAACCACTAATACGATGGATTTACATGTGCCTGAGCCATCAGTCACGGTAACAGCTCCCATTACCCTCCAGGCTGAGGACTGTTAATTAGCACAGGCATTACTATGTAACAGTTAGAATGAACAGCAGCACCAAAGATTTTAGCACCAAACTGTAACACTAGAGTAGCAGCAGCAGGGATTGGTGCTGAGCAGCGCCTCTGCTCCATAGGCAAGACACTGCAGGTGCTTCCTCTGCCTGTCTCACCCACTGACCCTCGGAAGGGATGTGCAGCGCGTCACGTACTTTGTCCTGGAGCACCTCGGCTCGCCGCAGCTCCTTGCGAAGGCTGTAAACGGTGCTCATCAGCTCCTGGCGTTCTTCTAGTACCTGGCTACAGTCATTCTCTAGAGTGTCCCTGGAGAGGCTCTTCTCCAAATTCTGCTCCCTGGCAACCTGCTGGACAAAAAGAAAAGTGAGATACAGCAACCATCCAACTCCACATTAACTCTCTCCCCACGGTCCTTTGTGCTCTGTTTGACTTGGGAGAACAAGGCCACAGCTGACCCTCACGATCTTGAGTGCAGCCCCATTGCTGCTGCAAATAATCCCTTCTCAGGAGCCCATCCCCAACCATCCCCACCAACCTGGAGAGTGTTCTCCAGCTCCTGATTCTTGGCCAAGAGCAGCTCCTTCTCCTGCTGGATCTCCCACATCACCTCATGGCTTGGACGCTGCTCTATGGCGTGCTTCAGTTTCATCGTGTGCTTACGCTCCAGTTTGCAGTCATCCTCGGCCTTCATGAGGCTGTGCTTCAAGTGACCAATCTACAACAAGGTTCAGAGCTCATCAATAACAAAAAACCTCTGACCTGCAAAAGCAGTTCTCACCCCATTCCCCAGACAAACATGGAGCAAGTTTCTCTCCAGCTTTTCCGTTGGATGCTCAGTGATTCGGGTCTCGTCTGTGTGCTAAGTGGATACAACATGCTGCCCTTGGGAGAGGGCCCAGTCTTGAATGAGGGGAGAACTTAATTCTTCACAGTGTAACTTGTAATATATGGGCCTACTGGGCTAAGCTTGGGACCACCAAGACATGCCACCTGCTAGAGAAGGTGCACAGAACTGCGTGCTGGACAGCTTCAGACCATGCCAGGCAAGGACAGGTCTGGTGCACAGCACAGCCTTCCCGGGATCGGATAAGAAGAGGGAAGCTTTAGAAAAGGGTGACTGACCTCTAGCATCAGGTCCCGGTTCTTCATGAGGGCCGCGCTCTTCTCCTCGCTCTGTTTGGCATAGCTCATTGCCAGGTTGTAGTTCTCGTCCTTGCACTTCCGCAGCTCCTTGCTGAGGCTGTCCCTCTCCTCCTTCATCTTCTGCGCCCGCTCCTGGTGCTTGCGGAGCAGGCTGTCCCTCACCCACATCTCTTTGATTGTGTCCTCTTTGGCGTGCAGCCACATGGTGAGCTCCTGGGCTTTCCGTCGCTCCTCCTGCACGCTGCTCTGCAGCTTCATGATCTCGTTCATCAGGAGCTGGCTCAGGCCAGATTCCCCAGCAGTGTCTGTTAGGTGGGCAGGTGTCAGTCATCGCAGTCCTGCCAGCTCCCTGGACACATGCAGCACCCTCCCACCCACGTACCACCGCAGCTTGGGATCACCACATGCCACGTATGAGCATGCAAACCCCGAGGACACATGTGATCAGACTATCCTTGCTGTTTCCCCCCTGCTCCGTGCCCTTCTACACCACAGCGTCACTGACAGAACAGGCAGAAGGAAGAACTGATCCTTCTGCTTCCTCCTGCATTCTCCCAGCTCCAGCCTGTGATGCCAGACAGCAGGGCCATTCTTGCCAGAACCCTTCCGAAACACTCGGGGAGCAAGCCAGGGAATGCTCCTGACTGCACACCAGAGCTGGGGAGAGGCAAAAGCGGAGGTGAACCCCCTTAATTTGCAACACCAAATGAAGAGCTGTTTGATCAGAAACAAACATTACCTATAATCGTAGAGAAAACCCTGCTGGGCTCCTTGCCAGTAATTTTCTTGTACAGTTGTGGATAATAAAGCTCAAGACTCTCCAGAAACGCCTCAAAGCCCTTTTGTCCCGTTCGCTGAAGAATGTCCAGAAGAACACCTGAAATAATAGCAACAGGATATTCTATTCATTTATCGCTTTACCTATTTCTGACATAACAAAAAATTGCTCTGCTTTCTCCACATGCAGATTAAAGTCCCTGAGATCAAATTCCCCAGCCAACTGCCCAGTAACTACACAAAAGTATTTTAACTGTGAAGGAACCTAGCTCCTACTACAGAAAGCAGATCTCAGAAGAGCACTTTACATTATCCTGCTGATACTTACAGAAAAAGTGAGTTAAAACAAAGCACGACAGTTTCTGCAGCTTGAGGCTCCGTGTCCAGCAGCAGAGACAAATATGGGAAAAAAGGGCCATTAGTTTAAGAACACTGCATATAACCAGAGAGGTGGCAGGGAAGAGCCTCAGAGAGCCTGGGCTAGAAAGATTTTGAGCTCAGATCCCTACTTTGTCTAGAAATACTCTGCACCAAATCAAGCCCAGGGGGCTTCTTTGCTATGTTCTGCAGTTTCCCAATCTGGAGAACAGGGAAAATAATATTTTTTCAGTGACCCTCAGTAGTTTATCAACGAGTCAATCCAATCCAAAAGATGTACTAGTAGCTAAGGAATCCTGCCGTTCTCTCTGGCTGGAACAAGATCAGGGCTGTATAGAGCAGTCACAAGGAATTTACTTAATGCGCTGCCAGCGTTTCCTCAAGCACCTGAAGATAGGAATGAGGGACAACACACGCTGAATTAAGCTTGAAAATCTCCCCCAGAAAAACTGTTACACAAGAGCAGCCTCATAGGTCAAACCCAAGCAGCTCGCTCCCCTGTGCTCATCTAGAGCTCCAGAGCACCAAAAGGCCGCACAGCACCCTCTGTGCTCCCGTTACCCTCACACAGCTCAGGAACCCATCGAGAGAGCCGTCTCCTTTCCTCCTCTGCCCACAGTGATACGCTGGGGAACGGGAGGCGGGGAGCAATGTCTACACTGTTTGTGTCTAAGCGCTGGCTGATGGTCACCTCAAAGTGACGAGTTCCTTCAGGCCCAGTTCATCACCACTCTGTCCCAGTCTGCTCCCAGGAGCCAACAGAGCGTGTGGGCACCTACAGAGCCGAAGGCTGCGCTTCACCCACCTGCCTTCCGCTTGCGCATGACCAGGCTGGGGTCATTGAGAACTTGCTCCTCGTCATCGTGGCTGATGACTTGGCACTGGCGAAGGTAGGGTGTAATACGGGAAGGATCTATCACAGAGATGAGCTTCACCCGGAAGTTCTCCAGGTTATTCCAACAGGTCTCATCATTGTCTTCTTCCAGCATGTTGATGAGTGAGATGATGAGTGAGAAGTATCAGTGAGCAATACTGTCCTGTCCCAAAAAAAACAACCCAGAAAACAAACAAGCAGACTAAGCCTCCTAGAGCAGTGAGGGGGTGGTGAAGCCAAGCCTGTTAACAGGCTGAGAACGGAAAAGTGTCTTTTAGATACAGGAACATGACTCCCACGTGGCCTTTAGCTCAGCACTTGCAAATCACCTGCAGAACATGGTGACAGACGATGGTCCTACCTGAATGAGCAGCGTGGTATCAGAGCAGAGATCTCCGCAGCTGCCAGGCTAGTGCCGAGGCTACTGACACAGCCGCGAAGAAAAGCGAGCGTGAAATTCGGAGAAAACAGAAGTCACCCAAGTGCGATGATCTCCCTCCAGCCGGCTGAACATCTCCCAGATCTCGCTGCAAGAGGAAAGTGGAACTATTTAGCAACAGGGTCACTGGTGATAGGCGAGTCGTAGAGAGCCCTGTCAACAGAGGAACATCCAACTAACAACAGATTCCCAACAGCAGACCCCAAGAAAGGGCTGTCCAATCTCACTGACTTCACCACAGGTTCTCCAGATGCTCAGCTATGCTTAGCATTAAATCCAACACCCACCAAGGGCTCTGTGAAAACCCCAGCAGCGACACCTTAACTGTGATCAGCCGTAATCACACCGAAGCTGGTTTTCCTGCACGCCGTACTTTATCCACAGGAACACACGGCTGTGTACGACTTCCACTGCCAACACCGAGGTGCAAATCATGCGCCAGGAACCCGCCTCAGATTCTACTGGGACTGACACAGAACTAGTCATTACTTATCACAGAGGAAATGCCCCGCTCTGCCTGACATCAAACCTGCCCCAGCAGACTATAGAGGCATCCCCTGCCGATAAACAGCACACTCTTACTGCAGAAAGACACGTCCCTGTCAGCATACAGGATTCAGCATTACATGGACCAACCTGTTTCCTGGTCCAGCAACACTCGTCTGTCTCTATGAAAACTTGTCTCGGATGCAGCCTCCCTTTATATTCTGGCTACAGCAAAGATCATTCCAGGAGCAAAACTGGTTGGAGAAAAGAGAAAAGGGGGAACTACTCAGCTATACTCTGAGATGGGAAAGGGAAGAAAAAAAAGAAGAGGTTAAAAAAAAGGGGAAGCCAGAATGGGTGATGGGGGAGGAGAAAATGCTGGTTGCATTGCGGGTCAGCAGCATGACATATGCAGTGACTTTAGAGTCGTTCTGACTTTGTTTTCCAACCCGTATCATTAAAGTTCCAGCTACAGTCCAGAAAGTTTGTGCAGTGGTGAGAAAGACTAAAAAGAGTAAAGGTCACAGGCATAGGTTTGAGTTTGGGAGAAAGACAAAGCCAGTTAGAAGAAAGAGGCTCCTCAAATAGCCTGTCAACTGCTGCCACAATGTCTTTGTATAGGAAAGCAGGTGGCAGCAAGAACTCCCTCTTGGTGTAGAGTTCAGCTGAAAAGGATGATTTCTGAGATGCCTCTAATTTTGGATGTCCTTAAGCTTCAAGCATAATTATGACAACTCAGTATTTTGAGGGAAAGGGAGTCAAGTCTTGGCAAAGCAAGGAACATATAACCCACGATTCCCAAATTACAGGCTGTGGCTCTAACAGCAATTAAAGGAGCAGCACGGCAAGCAGCATTGCGATGCTGTTAAGCATCGACATCGTACCTGTGACTGCCTCCCCATCTTCCCACAGGCCTAAAACCATAGCTGCAACAAGAACTCACTAACAGTCTGTTTTAAAAAGGTCTCAAGAACACGCACGCTCCGATACCATGGCAGCATGACACATTTTCCCATTAGCTTCCCACTCTCCTCTTTGTTCTGCTTTCTGAGTTTCTGGAGAGTTTCTCCGTGTTATCGTTAGGAGTGGGGCAGAGATGCTCGGAGGTTCTTGAAGCCTGCACTTCTTGCTAGGCATTAAATTAGCTTTACACTAAAAAAAGGTACAGTACCTCCCTTAGCTCTGTCCTCACTGAAGGTAATCAGAATGCCTGCTAATTGCCCAATCTAACCTCAGGGGTTTGTTTAATCCTAAAAAGAATACAGACAGCTGCTTCTTATAGTCACACAAAGCTCTTCCACAAGCAGTAAGATCACAAGGGCATCCCTTGAGCAGCATTTGCAAAGGACAGCGATTGTTGAGAGCATGGATCACGTTTACTGCAGTGTCCACAGTAACAGCCCTGTGGTGAACAGCACGCACAACCACATGGCAGAGCTTCTGCCCCATCTGCAGTTCCTTGAAAAACAGTACCTATAGTGGCTTATGGAAAAAAAGAGTACACCGCAAGAGGACAGCCTAAATCACTCCTGCTCCAGAATGTCTTGACACCCAGTTACAGCAACATCGGTACCCACTGGCCCCCCGACCCCAGCTCTGCCTGAAGGGTGCTCACAGAAGAGCCGCACCTCACCAGGCTCTAATCAGCATCATGCTCTTGGGAAGCTCAGCCAGTGCGGTGGGATGAGGCTTTCTGCAGCACTTTCCCACCACATTTTCTCAGCGTTGCCTCAGCTAGCCTTGCCCCTCTCTGCAAGACAGGAATGGCTGGTTCATGAAGGAAGAAACACCTTTCTGTTAAGTGATTTGCTGATGTCTGTATGGGGCAGGCTGTGGAAGAACCAAGGAAGAATTCAAGCCTAATTCAATCCTGCAGTTTTAGCCACATGAATATTCATTTTCCACATTCTCCCTGGTTTTCATGCAGCTTGCAAACTTCATTTGTCTCATTAGCAATCACACTCATATTAAAAGCACTATTTACCAGAAAACCACACACGGAACACATCAGTAATTTTTAAATGAGAAAAATAAACCATCTGTATTTCAACAAATACTTGAGACTCATTTTGATACAAAATTCAGCTGCTGCTCATTCAGCAGCATTCAGTCAGTCAGCAATCGAGCAAAACCACCGTCACAGCACTACTGAACCACCCAACAAACTTGGATGAACATTCACATAAATAGGGGCTGACACAAAAAGAAATAAATAACCATCATCACTGGTTTCCCCAGATCTGCAGCCATCTTCCCCACACCCCCCTCCCCCATCTACGGCAGAGGCTGGTTGGAAAGAGAACGGAACTGTCTATGCCTGGAAGGTTTCCCTCCAGCTGTTTTGTTTCATTATATGCAACTCGTCTAAAGATGTAGACTGGAAAAACAGTCCAGACATTTTCCTCTCTTCCCCAGGTCCTGGTCAGTTTGTTTGAAGTGTCAGAAGTGAATAGTGCAATGACTATCTCTTGGTCCGTGTGGGAAGGCAGACCTCACTCACGGGACTCCTGGAACAGAGCACAAACCACTCCTATTAGCCATAGCATTTGTACAGGGATGTTGCCCTTTATGGAGATTCTAAAACCAGTTTTAAAGAAAACCCCCCAAGAGTCTCATCTGACAACCATGCAAATCAAACGCCCTTATTGAAATGTTGAAGAAACTCCAGTGAAGTCTGAAGCCCCAGCTTCCCACCAGCTTTTAATCCTACTCTAAGACCCACAGGTCAGGCTACAGAGGGCAAGCTCCACAAAGAGCTCTCGCTACCTGCTCCCGATCTAGAGGATTGCCTGGCAGCCCTGAGCAAGGACATCTTACTCCCAGCCTGCTGGAACCTGCAGCAACAATTTACTTTGGTTCTGCAGCAAGTGGCACGCACAAACCCTCTCTGCAGCTGCCCAGGCTTTACTGTCCCACCAGTCATGACCCTCTGCTAGTCTTACTTAAGCAGCCAAGCCTGTAGAGTGCTACCAGCTAGGTACAAAACCAGCAGGCAGGAGCATGGACTAAAAGGCCGCCAACTGTTTGAAATTCCTGACTTTTGTATATAATTTTATCACACAGACCTATCGACTTTCCCTCCCCCTGAAAGTCAAAACATTAGTCTTAGTCTGTGATTAATGGGTGAACTCTGTGTCCTAAGAGAACCAAAGGACAAAAAAAAGGAACAAAGAGATAATTTCAGTCCTTTCCTGGGGTCATGATTCACTGTCTAAGCTGCACCACAGACAAACGTGATTCAGTTTCTCAGGGAAGAAGTACAAGAGTATTTCAGAGTAGCTACTAACACATTTCCTTCTCACATCCTCCTCCTCTTCCTGAAGCGGGCACTTCTCCTGATCTGAGGAGCACTGGCGTCAGCCACATCAGTGCAGGGGTTCAAGGCAGATTGTGCCACGTCCTCTTCAGTTCCCGTGCCCTGCAACATAAGCAAAGGAGCCGATTGACACCATGAGAGCTGGTGTGAATGCAAAAGAACCCTTCAGTCACCTTCTTACTTAGGAGCTCAGCAAGATTTCCAAAACAATCTTCCCTATTCCTTCAAAATTACGCATGGGACAACATCCTATTACCAACGTCACAGCAAGCACAAAGCATCCCAGTTTTCAGAGCGAAGCTTTCAGCCAACCCTGGCACTTCTTTCTGCTCCTGCTACCGAACCAGAGCAATTCCAGCTGTAGTTTCTGTCTGGCCACAGCCATTTGTCACAGAGGGTGAGGGCTGGCCACAAGTGACACTTTAGCTTTCGTTGCTGGAGCCAGACAGCGCCCCAGACAGCACAGGTCAACGCATGCTTTTGATTTCTCACAGAACATGCCCCTACCACAACCTTTTCAGTGAGAAGCACCAGGAAAACAACCTGGCTATAGCATTAAAGAGTGGGAGGGAGCCTGGTGGCAGATGATGTAGGACAGAGGTTGGTGGAAGGCCTCCAGGCTGGTGAGTTTTGGACAGTTCAAGCTACATCAAACTTGGCACAGACCCCAAACTCAAAGCCAGAACAGAAAGGTAACTGCTGGCTTTTACTAGAGGAAAGCTCTGGGTTTTAGGCAGCTTCACCACCTTTCTACAGAAACAGCCATTTACCTTGTTTATCACCTTCATTAGTGTTTTGTTGGTTTATTTTGGAGCCACAGTGAATTGAAATGCAAGTCTGAGCTACACAGATCCCCAGCATGTTCTGCAAAAACCAGTGCTGGGCAGTAACGGGCTGAGCTTAAAACTCACAGGCTGCCTTTAGGCTGACATTGTGGCTTCCATCGATCCACATGCTCTAATAATCTCTAGCCATATAAACCAATTCAGAACAGAGACCTCAAATGGCAGCAGGAGCAAATATACACAATTCCTCTGATGTTACTGCGGGTTGCAGGACACAGACGATGAAAACCAAGGGCCTGATTTCAAAAACACAAGCGTTGGCGTAGCAGACGATGAACTGTAAGAGGAAGAGCGCTTTGATCCCCACTGCTGGGAACTGTCATGTTGAGTTTAATGTGCTACATAAAACATGGACGTTACCCTTGTGAGGACTGAGGGTTCCCAGAGTTTTCCCTTTTATGAGTGGCAAACCCACACTTGTTCGAAAGGACCCGATTTCTGCGACACTTCAGAACAGTGCAGGTCTCACCCTGGGTTCCAGCGCAATACTTAGCTGGCAAGAACTTTCTGCTTTTAGTGCCTGGCACCTGTTTTACCTGATTTAGTAAAGCAGCATCTTTGTCTCCAGGCTCATCACCGACTGTCCCATCCGACCATGCACCTGTTAATTCATTCCCACC
>NW_010433454.1:13881-14723 GCF_000710305.1 Buceros rhinoceros silvestris | reverse complement strand
CGCTCTTCCTCAGACACTTCCTTCTCACTCTGCCACTCCTCTTCGTCACTCTCTTCATATTGCTTCCTGCTGGCTGACAGAGTTGTTGTCACTTTTGGAGGAGGCAGTGTTGCTAGTACAGCTGGCAGCGTAAAGGCTGCGAGGAATCTGGCTTTCAGGAGGAGGTACGCAGGGTTATTGCCAAGTTTCTGCTGCACCAGTTCCCCAATAGCATGAAAATCAGCCCCAGTGCCGTCGCCCTGACGGGCATCGGGAGGCAGAAGACAAGCAGCTTGCTCTTCTAGAGCTGCTTTCTGCAGAAGTAGCTTGGAGAGGGTTTTTAAGTTGCACAGAAAAGGTGGCAAATAAGGCAACCTGGTTTGCAGTGATGGGACCTGGACACCTTGTTTGCCGCTCAGCCACTCCTTCACTAGCCCCTCATCTTCCAGGGAAATCAGGCTGAAGTCAAGGAGGTTCTTTTCTGCGCTGGAAGTGGCTGGCTGGGGTGGACTGTCAGCAGGCTGCGTACTTGGAGGTTTGCAGGCGATGAGTGATGGGTCCTGGACACTTTGTTGGCCGCCCAGCCGCTCCTTCACTAGCCCCTCATCTTCCAGGGAAATCAGGCTGAAGTCAAGGAGGTTCTTTTCTGCGCTGGAAGTGGCTGGCTGGGGTGGACTGTCAGCAGGCTGCGTACTTGGAGGTTTGCAGGCGATGGGTCTGTTTTTCAATGCTTGTGCAGCCAAGCAATCAGAGCTCCCCGGGACGTTGTTATGCGGTACCGGATCTCCCAGCTGCACCACAATCCCTTTCGAGATGACGCTTGGATTGGAAGGTGATCCGTTTGTTGTATTGGAGTCATGACT
>NW_010433454.1:10211-13756 GCF_000710305.1 Buceros rhinoceros silvestris | reverse complement strand
GACTCTTGCCCAAGCCAGAGAGACTCGGTGCACAGTGGGAATCAGACAGCTGAGTGCTTGCAGGGAGCTGTGTCTGGGGCAGCTGCACAGCACGCAAGGCTGGTGCAGCAGCAGGAGGAGTGGTCTGAGCTGCAGGGGGGTCGGACACCTTGGAAGAGCCAACTGAACACACAGGTGCTGCAGGAGAAATGCTGGACAAGGTGCATGCAGGACTTGCTGAGGTCCCCACTAAAAGAACTGTGGAATGCTCGGCTGTCTTCCCCAGCGGTGCTCCGACTGCTAACTGGGCACTTGGTGCTTTTGTCTCTGCACCGCTGGGCTGAGGCGTGTTTCCTCCAGGAGGTACAGGAGGCACTCCCAAGCCAGAGACACTGCCACTGGCGGTCACGGTGGTCTGACACTGTCTTGTCACAGCAGGAGCCGGTATTCCCTGGGGAACGCCCACCACAGTTTGTACAGCAGCGGGGAGCAAAGCCTGCGGCGTCACAACCCACGTGAAAGGCAGCACGCTGTTGGGAATCAAATGCGAACCAGCCTGTGGGGTGACGAGAGCAGGCAACAGATTGACTGGCCTCTGTTGTGGCCCATTACTGTTCAGGTCACAGGTAACTGGTGCAGAAAGTGACAATTTGTTGGTGCCAGACTCGATGCCAACAGGCACCACTGTAATCTGGTGTGGCACAAAAGCTTGGTTTTGCAACACTACTGAAGCTGAGCTACCAGCGAGGACCTGACCATTGCACCCTGCCTGGTTTGGGGCCTTCTCTGCTGCAGCTGGATTCACACCTGGAAAACCCCCTCCTTCAGAGCTCCTTTCCAAAGCCGGCTCCTTCGGTTCCTTACTGGACTGTAGTGCTGTCCCTTGCGAGGAACCAGGGCTTTCTCTGCTTTCTGGCACTGATGAGGAATGGTTTTCAAGAACACCAGCGGTAGAAGTTGAACCTGCAACAGAAGTAAATGGTGGCCCAGGAGCTGCTGCACACTGTCCTTGGCTATTGGTACAACCAATTGCTGCAGGTTTGCTCCCTGCTTGTGCAGGAGGAATGATTTGCTGTGGTGGGTGCTGGATTATCAGAGGCCCTGACACCAGCAACTGCGGGGCAACAAATACCGTCCTCTCCATAGCTTTCTTAGCCTGGGATTCTCTTAGCCGCTTCTCTCTCAGTAATTCTGAGACAGTTTTAGGCTTCTGCCTTTGCCCTTGGGCTGGAAGAGCTCCCTGCATGGCAGGAGCACTGCTCTCGACGACAGCAGTGGAATTCTCCCTGCCTTTTAAGGCAACAGGTGTCCTGCCAGCATTCCTCGGTATGCCCCTGCGGGAGTTCCTCTGAGCACAAGGCTGTGATGAGCCATCTATAGAGGAGGGGAAATAAAATAAATTTAAAA
This sequence comes from Buceros rhinoceros silvestris, assembly GCF_000710305.1. Lineage (NCBI taxonomy): Eukaryota > Metazoa > Chordata > Aves > Bucerotiformes > Bucerotidae > Buceros > Buceros rhinoceros. Next base: position 12,370 of record NW_010433454.1, on the reverse strand, counting down.
ATAAATTAAGAAGATTAAGCAGTATTTTCGAAAGTCATTGCTTAGCTATTAAGCATCAAGTACCCTGCACAGGAAGCAGCAAAATTCCTGTTTGCGAGAGTTCCTACAACGCTACAGTCTTGACTTAATCAAGCCCCATCCTGACACCCTTCAGATCACTGTGACGCCTCGAGCTTACTGCTGGCTCGGTAAGGATGGCATTTCCCCCAGAAATCACAGACAGGTTAGGAATGCACCTTGCCACCGCACACAGACATTGTACACCGGCCAGGATGACAGCAGCAGACTGGGGTTTTGGGTGGTGTCAGCATGTTCAGGACAGCCAGCACCTCACTGGAGAAAAGCATAACAGCGACAGTCTACAGAACTGGTGGCCCAGTGCCACTGGTCCCCCAGCCCTTCAGTACTTTTTCCAGTCCTTACCAAAGGGTAACATATTTAGCCAGTAACTGAAAGATCCAAGAGCTAGCAAAAATGAGCATGACAGTGTAGTTTTGTTCCAAAAGTTCTCCTTCAGTTAAACTGGTCATTAATGTAACGGTGATGAATTAACTGAAAGTTCTTGCACATCATAAAAATAAATGTCCTGGTAGGTACCTGAAGAAGTCTCCATATTTTGGGAAGCCTGCCAAAAAAATTATATTAAATTATACTTCTGAGATATCTCAAGATCATTAAAACAGCACAGATGTGAATCAAACCCACATCTGCCAGCATCCAATACAGGTGGCCACACAGCCAGTGGTTTATTACGGTTCTGAACCCCAACAAACCGGTAACACATGCTCAAAGAGCACTAGGGGCCACACAGTTACAAACAAATCTCTGCCTTAGTCAAAACTTCAGCGGGAAAAGCTCAGAAACAAAGCACAGACAGTACCTGCTGAGGCCTTTGTGCATTAGCCCGCAGCAGCTCAGCCTGCCTCAGCCTTCTCTCGCGGATCGTCTTCATGCAGCCATTGGTATCGATCTGGAAGAGCTGCAAGATGAGAGCTTCATTAAAATTTGATTGAGGACAAAACTGTTCTGGTAGAGACAACACAAGATGGACGGGAGAGGCTTCACATGCAAGACTCTGGTCCCAGATTCCCAGTGATTCCAGAAGAAGTCCTGATGCTATTAGATTTTGGAGGCAGGATTTCTTTAAAAAACATCGCATGCAAGCCATGAGGGCAGATTAATCCAGTAAGTGGGTAACTTCTTTAATAAACAAAGATAAACCATTTATTTAAGCATCAAATACAGAAATAAAGATTATCACTGTGTGAAAGCAGAGAATGCTACTAAGTACAACGTACCTGAATGAAAAGCGTGAACAGGGGAGTGCTCGCCAGACTGACCGACTTGATCTTCTCTTGAATAGAATCAGCTAGAAAAAAGCCAGACATCGAGGTCAGCTAGCATTCACTTTGGACATGCCAGAAGCAGGGGCAGGGAGAGCCCTGGCCCTGCAGGGTCACCAATACCTTTTGTCTGGTGAAATGCCATCCTCCCAGTCTGCAAGGTGCAAGGCAGCAGCACGTTGCCCACCCAAGGGGTCACTGCCATGAGCAGCTTCCTGTCCAGGTTCATCCTCCTCCACCGCTCTCTCTCCTGACGATAAGCTTTCTCTGTCATGTTCGGCAGCCCCTGAAGCTGCTGGCCACCAGATGTACTGCCTCCAGATGATTTTGTTAAAAGGGTGGGAGGTTTCAGTACCTTCGATTGCTGTGCATGAACAAATACACAGTTAGAATTCCAACTGTTCTACTATACTGTTCCAAAGTTCTACTATAATTAGTTCCAGGACAAACTATTCATGGGGCAGTTATGAAAAGAAATTACGAGCTTTTCCTCTTGGGGCTACTTGCCCTGTAGGTATGTGATTCTATCAAAACCCATTTCCCACTAAACACAGCCGTGCAGAGTTCACACTGCAGAGCAGACAAGGCAGAAGAGGCACTTACGAGTTTCCTCTGAAAGTAGGTGTTATGTCTTAACGCTCTTCTCACATCCTCCAGGGTAACCCGCAGCACTTGCTTTCCACTCCTGGAAGCCTTCACACAAAAGCACGCAAGACAAGATGAAAGGGGAAGTATCACACAGGAAACTACTGCACTGACTACACAAGGACAGTACGGAAGTTTTCATCATTACTGCTGTTGGAAGTATCTTAATCA
>NW_010433454.1:0-10157 GCF_000710305.1 Buceros rhinoceros silvestris | reverse complement strand
CCTGCTGTTGGAAGTATCTTATTAAATGAAGTCAGCCCTGAAGCACAGTCACTTGCCTTATCTTTCACTCCTTGTGCATTGTCACAGTACCAACTGCTATTTCCTAACAGCCTTTGTGTGAAGTATCTACAAACCCTCACATGGAGGGTCAGAATTTATTGGGCGATTTGCATTCTACGGCTTAACAGTACAAGGGGAAGAACGTTTGGAAATGCCACTGACCCTTCCCTAAACTTTTACTAGTAAAATAATGCTCTGAGGTGAACATACCATAACCCCCAGAACACACCACTAATGTAACCAACAAACTTGTCACCGGTGCAACTGGCCCCGCAGTCTAGAGCACACGTGCAATTCTTGACACTAAAGCCAGAACAATTTTGCTTACGTGAACTTGAAGAGCAATTTAGACACAATATTTTGCTAAGGAGTATCTTTCTGCAAAAATGTTCTGGGGGGTGGGGGTTGTACTGTTTCAGTGCCTGATTAGGGGTCAAAATTCAGCTCAGAATCAGATACAGATGTGTAAGTAACTTGATTCTTCCAATAACAAACCAATGTGCCCTAATCACCAGGGCAGAGACACCCCACAATTCGCTGGACAATTCTGCTTTATGAAGACTTTAAAAAGTTTGTTTCTGAGACACTGCGTGCAGGAAAGAATGCAGCGATCTTCTGGGTAATTCACAGGGAGGCAGCGCTAGAAATTCCCCTTTAATGCCACTGCTCAGGTTCCAGCAGCACCTCCTGACGGCACAGCGAGAAGGCAGCCAACAGAGGCGCAAGAAACATTTTGCCATCTACTCATCACCCAGTCCCTTTGCTGCAGCAACAGCACTTCCCGGTGGCTTCTGATCCAAGCTCCAACCCCATCAAGAACAGATTGAGAGCCCTGGGACTCACCTTGTTCATGACTTCTGCCGGGTTCTTCACAATGACGTCTGTTGAATGTGGCCGTGCAATGCCCCTCAGGAGGGTGTTCAGCTCCGACGATTTATCGGCAGCTCTGTCCTTGTCTCCATTGCATGCTGCACTCGGAGCTGTGCTGCTACTGGTCTTTCCATCAGCACTTGCTGGAGAGAAGAGGGATGGAGTTTGGTATCTCCCTTTGTTGGACTCCTGTGTGTTTATCCTTGTCGGTATCCACAAATCAATGCTGGGAAAGGCAGGCTCCTCCTTGCTCGTCGGCTCCTCCTCTGAACTGTCTGCTAAGTCCAGCTCTATGTCTTCTTCACTGCTGCTCTCTGAAGAGCTGGAACTCTCTTGCAGGTGTCGGCGTTTTGTTGGCCTCGATCTTTTCTTCTCAGTCAAAAAAAGCACAGACAAGTTTTAGCCAAAGCTCACCCTTGACTTGCAAACCTCTCAGATCAGTAAGTTCAAGTTCCTTTCATGGGGTAGGAAGGTATCAGGAAGGTACTGGGAAGGTGTGGCTTCCAAATAGGCAGTTCTGCTCTACTTCTGCTGAGATTAACTAGATCCAGTACAACTGACAGTTGCCTCTGGAACCAGATTTGTATTGGTTTAGATTCCTGTACGCAAAGAAAAAGCTACAGATAGGGAGGGACAAGCCTATGTTAAGAACTGGTACACGCAGAAGTACAGACTAGGTACAGTTGCCCCATCTCAAGACACTGAGGTTTCCATGAACCCTCCCCTACGGCAGGAGTTTTGCCAATGGAAACATGACTCCAGAATTCCTGGAGTGCCTGGTACCAGAACTGGCAACTCAGGAGGTACATAAATGACAACCTACGTATATCCCATCCTTACAGGCACTTCAAGGCAATAAAGAACATTCTGGATAATGTACAAAATAGCTAATAACTGCAGCCCTTCAGAGCAAAGGCTGCTTTAACACATAAAAAATTAGACCATGAGCATCCATGAAAAAAAATCTTGATTGTGTGAAATCACAGTCAATTTTGATATTGATTTCACAGGATTTCGCTTTTAGTTTAGCAAGTCTTCAAGAGATGGGACTGTGACACAGAAGGACCTTGTACAATACCTTAGACCCAATCATGAGTTTCCACTTGCTCAGACACTGGGAGCCAGTCCGATGGGGCAACTCAGAAGCTATTTTACTCCAGTGACCTATAAAGGGCGCAGAGCAGAGCACACCTATGAACACAGCCAGCCGAGCAAAGGGCCTCTTCAGCGCAGGGCGCCGCACGTGTGACACCTTTCCTTGTGTAAGAGACTGGAGAAAGTAAGAGAACTCTTTCACAGGCTGTTCAGAGGGAACTCTCCCCTCCCAACGGTCATCGCTCTGACCCCTTGCTAATTGACCTATAAACCTCTCTGCTACTCGATTCCTCGATAGCTGGATTTCTAGAACAGACCACACGATATAAGGAAGGTTGCGATGATCAGTACAAAGCAGGGCCTGCTAGTATCAGCTGCAGGGCTTGAAATAAAACAGGAGAGAACTTAAACAATAAATTCCTTAACACTGAATTCTCCAAGCTTCTAAACATTAAGCCACAGAAACACTCACCCAGGCCATGCTTCTGAACCAGTTCAATCAGCTGCTCCTCTTCCTTTAAACTCCACTTGCCTTTCTTCACATCACAGTGCAACGCTTTTAAGTAGCTTCAAAATGAAAACATTGAAGTAAGGAACATGCAATTCTGCTTGTACAGGTCCGGTCATCACCGCACACTCCAAGGTTGAACAGAACCAGCATTCCTTATCAGATCTTCCCTTGGGTCCCAGCCTTATTCCCTTAACGCAGCACAGCTACAGCTGTCTCAAAAGTATCAGGTCACACGATTATGAATCTCAAGAAGAGGCTGCGAAGCGGGTCACTGAAATGAGGCCACGCTGCACTGTGAGTCTTCTGAAGAGGACAGCCAGGCTGCAGGTTGCTCAGTACCTCACTACTGGTGTCAGCGAGCGGAAGTCCCTGACGAGATCATTTTCACAGACACCCAGACAATACCTGGATGACAACCTCCCCTCCCTACAGGCACTCATACACATCAAATGACCCCTTTGCTTCACTTTGAACAACATCCTTCCCAACTTCTGCTAACCCACAGGCAACTGCACCGAGGGAGCAGCACACCGCAGGCACAACGCGCTGCTCTCCCTGCCAACCTCCAGCGTTCCGATGTCTGTAATCTCAGTGCAGGGTTACGTGGAGACAGTGTGAGCAACTGTATTTATATAACCCCTTCTTACGAAACAGCCCCTAAGGTGACACTGGTTTAAGCAAAACAACCATATCTGTAAATTAAGCACAGTTGCTACATTCAGCACGCTTACCGATCTCGGCACTGAGCGTCGCTCCTCCCTGGCACCTCTGTCCGGATTTTATACCAGTCACGCTCCCCGTACTTCTTAACTGCAGCCAACAGCATCTGTTAAGCAGACAAAGCAAGAGCTGAAATTCTCATCCACTATAATCCTGACAGGGCTGAGACAGAAGCAGTTGTATTTGTTCCCACTCTAGTGTAAATCTCTGAAGTGTTTAGGAGCTTCTGAGCCCTCTTGACTCAAACTGCTCATCCTGGTCCATTTTACGTTCCGTTGTGCCACTGTTAAAACTCAGATGTGTACAGCCACCGAACACCCAGTCAAACCTTCCCACTTTTGCACCCTGAGTTCTAGGCATCAGAGAATGGAGCTTACAGCATCTTCCTCTGGTGTCCAGGGTCCTTTCTTCAAACTGGGGTCCACGCTCTTTGTCCACCGGTAAATCAGCTGAGCAGAATCTCTTCCTTCCATGTAATAAGCAACTAGAAATGCAAAGGTATTATTTTAAAGTCTCTCGCAAACAGTGTTTGTTCCTTTGCTTATAGTGTTACTGTGATATTTTCAAATGGTGGGTGGCCATAAGTGGCATTTAAATCCCAACTTAAATACTTGAGGCAAAGGTACAGAACAGGAATTGAAAGAATAGGGCACAGACAAAACGTTCCTATTTATAATGGCATTATCCATACAAGACATGTGACGACCCAACAATCCATCCTGCAGCAGCAAAGAACTAGGAAAGGTTTTGGCTCCAATACACGTCCGTCAGGTTCAACACTCCAGACGTTACACTCTCAGGCTTGGGTTCAGGACCCCAGGTATGTGGTTGCTGTTCTCACACTGAGGAACAGAGGCAGCAATACTGACCCCCTAGAAAAAGCTTCTGGGCACAGCACTGAAAACTGCCACAACAGCTGCCAGAATGGAAAACTCTGACCGTTACAGCGAATGGAAGACATTTTCACTCGTAGGTCACTTACTTTTCTTGTATGGGATGTGACTTCCTACTCTCATCTCTTGAACAAGCTCTAAAAGCATCTGATCTTCACTTTTGGTCCATTCTTTCCTTTTCAAATCTTTGTTATAGACTTGATACTTCTGCAAGCACTGGAAAGGTGTTCTGTTTGTCTTAACAGAATGAAAACAGAGCTACTCAGACAACTGGATGGATATTGCTCAGGATAAAAAGCAAGAGGGCAAGTACCAAACCTTTTTGATACTGTTCTTGAACACTTCTCAGAAAAGCATTCATTAACGATGCAGTAACATTAATGTCATGTTCTGAAAACTGATGTGAGACACCGCGAAGTTGGAATTCACTGACTTGTCACCTCTTGCTCCTGAGCTCAGCAGGCCTTACCCCCAGCTCCTGGGCTATGCTCTGCCAGTCCAGACAGCCATGTTCAGCAGCAATCTTCTTCAGCCTCTCTATTTCCTCCTCAGTCCACTCCTTTTTGTTGATGCTTGGATGCTCCAAATTTTGCCAAAACTTCCTCAGTTCATCTGAACTACGCTGTCCATCAAACTAAAAGAAACATAAAAATCTGTTTTGCCTCGTAGCTGGGATGGAAGCCCTGGACAGAGAGGAGCACCCCTACATGGAATCTTTTTGCATCCCAGGTACATCCTTTTGCTGAATTTCCCAGAATTAAATCATCAAATTTAACCATTAACATCAAACTTTCACTAATGCTCTGCTTGCCAAGTTGAGATCACATGACAGTCAACTTCAAGAAATGCCTGATGGGAGCCAGGGATGGAAACTAGACCAGGTCAGGCAGCTCTCAGCAGAGGAGACACAGGTAATAAAACAGCTGATCTCCCAACTTACGTGGACGTTGGAAATTTTCTCCCAGTCATGCTCATCAAAGCGGTTTCCTATCAAGTCACTTTCTGGGAGTCGGCTAAAGCAGAAGGTACAGAGAGAAAGAACCATGTTAAACGGTTAATTAAAGTCGCTTTGTTTTCCTGATCTTGCCTCATCTTATTCTTCCCACCCCTTACTGACTTCCAAGGAAATGAACACTTACCCCCTAAAAGCATCAACATCTTTAACACAGTAACTTGCCTAAACCAATTTTTCTTCCTGGTAAAGAGTTCCCTACAAGGTGATGCTGGTTTAGCAGGAGAAACGATTAATGCGATATCAAAATGCACTGTTCTAGACGTGTTGATGACCAAAGCCTCTGTGGAGGTGAGAGCTCTACAGAGTTTGAACAGCACTTTATTTTTTGCAAGCCAACACAAATAAAGCTTTCTCCAAATGTCCCATCTAGAAGTACTTGAGGAAGGAGGGAATTTTAAGAGGTAAACTCCAAGCACAGACTTTCATTTTCACCGAGAACATAAACAGAAGTCTTCTCACTTAATGGTCTCAATTTCTTGCTCCACTTCTTTAATTTGCTTTTCCAAGATTTGTTTCTCCATTTCAGTCTTGACTTTCTCCAGTTTCTGGTTCAAATAACTCAACCTGTTCAAAGACATTTTTATCATTATTTAACGTGACTAGAGAGGAATGAGGTCAATGGAACCAGAAGACGTTACGGCAAAGACGGTTTCCCCATCAATATCATTCTTCCCTTCAAGTTTATTTCCACCCTACACAAAACAGTTTTCTTTTCTTCTAGGCTTTCCCTCTTGGCACACTCCTTGTCCTATTTTTGCCCCTTCAATCAGATCACTGTCAGATCACTGACTCCGAACAGGTGTCAGATCAATCGTTTCGTTGTTTACAGAGTGAACCAATGGCTCGCTGGACACACCATTGTGACTCGCTAGTGTCACAATTTCAGCGGCAAGCCCTGTAGACTATTCTAAATTAAACCACTGTGTTGATGGGAAGAGACGGACATAAAATGCTACAGATCTCCCAAACCAAACCGCTCCACCTGTCAGATACCCACAAAACAATCACCAGGTGTTTACAACCCAACCCAAACACTGTAACCTCTGGTGACCTCTTGCTTATGGTCCGAGCGTGGCAGCCCACGACCCTTCAGTACCACGTGCACACACAGGTAATAGAGATGTCAAAACAGAACCAAACATGCCGCTACCAACAACAGTGTCATCCTCTGCATGGCGTCCAGAGGACAGGGTGGGTTGAGGACCACTGCTGTAATTCAGAGTGGCTCGGCCAGGCCCAGCGGTGACACTCAAAATATCTCTGCTGTGCTTTGTCACCTTACCAAACCACAAACAATTAACACAAAAACTCACAGAAGGAAAGTGGAATCTCCACGTATACCCTCCCCTTCCTTCCCATACAGTGTTCTCCTCCAGAGACAGAAGGTGTTTGCACAGGACTTACTTCAGTAGCTTGGGCTGAAGCAGGCGCTGCAAGCGGTCACTTATTACTGACTTCTGCAGTAACGTCTTCTCTCGGCTTTTCCCTAAGCCAAACAAGGGGATCGAGCATTCAGACATTACTGCAAAACCACTGCCACGAAAAAGAGATTCATGCTTTCCATACTGCCCTCAGAGTGTCCCCCAGGTCTTCAATAATGGTTCATCTTCATTAACTACACGATTTTACTGGGCACAGTGGCTATCAGTGGACAGGTAAATTGAGTCTGTTCTCCACCAAAATGACTAAGGCACAGCTGACTTGGGCAAGTTGCAGCCTCTTGCTCTGTTTTAGTTCTGAAGAGATCTCAGTAAAGATCATCACCCACGTGTTTGCACGTGTCAATATGAATCTACACATCCGTTACAGCTCGCACAGAACACTGAGCAGCACACACAGTTACTTACATTTTGTTGAAAGCAGTTGTTCAAAGGATTTTATGCCCTGAGCCGCCTTTTCCTTGGCATCTTCATTGGAAGGGGGACCCTGAAGAAGATGAGAAGGGTTAGATACACTGGAAGAATTCGGTACACAGCAAAATTGTCCTTTTGTCCTAGAACTCCAGCATGAACTGCTACAAAATAGACTGGAAACTCAAACTGGTGCAAACTGTCACATTCAAACTGCTAAGTGATGTGCTAATAACTCACAGGTATATCAGAAGACATCGGAAAACACTCACAGACACTTCAAGCAAGTCAGCGTGTCCACGGTTACAGAGCGTGTTCTCAGCGCAGAGCCAGGCCTGCTGCCATCGGCTGACAGTCAGCCGCAGAAGCTGTTTGAACGCGGGAACATGTATCATGCATGTCTGCACCTACTGCTGAGCTTGGGTAGGAATTAACAGAAAAATCACCAGTGGCTGCACCAGATATTATATTAATCCACGTACGGTGACACCTCGGCTACAACAACAAGTCAAGATCTCCTTTTACTAGCGACCCTTTAAAAACACATGGAAAAAGCAGCGACATTTGCCTCAGAACACTCAAAGAACCAAATTTCAACGAGTACTTTAAAGAACAGCATGAAATTGGATCGCGGAGTTGGAGACAAACAACCAAAGTTAAGTTGAAAATGAGAGCGTTCAAGTGCCCCAGGGCTAGAATGCTGCTCCTCAGAACTCGCTTTCAGCCATCGCAGCCAGAGAGGGGTTGAACAAACACTCCCAGAGGAGGGTAGGCAAGAAGCGAGAGAGAAAAAAAAGACACTTCAAACTTGGGAGTGACACTCCCACAGCAGAAACGTAACGCAGCTTTTAACACGTTTAAACGTATCGCTGAAGGACATACCAGGCTGTAACCCCTTATATTTACTTACAATTCCTGTTGTTTTATCCTTAAAGTACGGCTTCAGAAAATGACCCAAAAATATATTTGCTGGTAGATTTCTACCATCTCCTGCCTTTGCTATTTTTGGACCACCAAGCTCGCTCATGATTTCCTTCTGCAATACAAGAATTAATTAAAGAGTATCAGTGTCTCTTCCAATTCCCGATCTGTGAGCCACCACTAACACCCCAGAAGTGCAGCACTAGGCTGTAAATAAGTTAGAGGCAGGATCCACAACTCCCTGGGTTTGCTCAGTACACTGCAGACTATTAAAAAAAAATCAAACACTAACTTGCCACAAGCTAAAATATAAGACATAAAGTACCCCAGAGGTAGCATTTTTGGTGGCAAGAAAGCCTGGAAACATGAGTCAAATAAGCCATTTGAAAGGCTCGTCAAGTGACACTGGGTTGAACTGCCAGGGAGAAAATGAACCTGGGTGCTGGCCATGCCAGCTGAGCACTGCACCAGCCTATCGATAAGGGACTGTGACTGCTGCAGCCGACCCCGCTGCGAGGGATTAGGAATGCGCTGAGAAGTTTTACTGGGCTCGACAGGCAGGAGAAGATACCCAAAGGGTAACCCGGGAAAGCAAAGGAATGAACCTTTCACTCCTGTTCCACTCACCTGCTCTTCTCTGTTTTGGGCAATGAGAAGCTCCACTTCCTCAATCTTTTCCTGGATAACTTCCTGGTACACGTGGTTCATCTGCAGACATGTGTCTGGGTCCTGTGGCAGGCTGCTTTCAGCATCATCATCGCTACTGTCATCTTCTCTTTCCACTTCCTTGAAGCAAATCAGCCATTCAGGGGTGGGGGGAAGGAAAAAGGAATTAAAAACGCTTGCTTTAAATGCAGGTACATAACAATTATTTTGGTAACTCAATACTTCTATTACCTTACAAAACTGATTTTCAAATGGTTTGGAGGCACACAACTGTTCATCTCTCCCTAGCAGTTGTTCTGAACACTCCCAGCAACGGTTACCAGCCTTGTCCAGCTCCCCTTCACCCTGTCCATGAGCTCAGCCTGCTGCCACCTGAACCAAAGTCTGAACCCAAGCCTTGCCAATGCCTGGTCTTGTGCGATCACCTGCGAAACCACCTCACCTACAGCCCAGCAGTACTTCACACTGGAGCCTTCCAGGAATTTTCCCCTCATGTACAAACCCAGGATTCTTTGGCACAAAGAAGTACGAGATTTCTTGGTCACAAGCTGATGATCTCTTTCGCACGTGCAGTTGCTCTGTGACCTCCCCTGAAGTTCCCAGAGATAAGCAAGCACCAGAGCAGTGAGGCCTCTCATCCCTGATGCTTGTTTTCACATGAAGAAATCTCTCTATTACACGTGAATAACAAAGTCCTGGGCAGGAATAACTAAATCTCCAGGTCTATTATAAATCCTTCGTGAGCTACGCAGCCAAGACAGCTGCCTGGATTCCCCCAGAATGGAGTGAAACTCCCCCTTCCCCTGCTCCCTTCAACAGACAAGATGGAAAGATGTGGGTAAAGAGAAAACAGGTACCATTTCAGCATGAGAATCCGAGTCATCATCTTCACCATCATCTGCTGGACAAGAAAAGTACAAAATGCTGACTGCAAGGAGATTAAAGCTTCAAACCCAAAGACTTTTTTTTAATTAAAGCATCTAGAATAAAGCACCACATGGTATCCCAGACACGACCATTAGTTTTTGGAGACTGCCAACAGCATCAAGTAAAACCGATGTTTAGTTATACTCCACACATGCACTTTTTTTGTTCTAGCATGGGAAAAGGAGCAGCTCCTGATAACTGCAGTAGCAGTCAAGCTGCATCTTGGTCCTACACATCCTGGCAAACAACAGGCTCCAGAGCGTGCAGCCAGGTGAACATTCCAACCCAGCAGAGCCCATAAACTTTGTAAGCACCAAACAGCCCTTCCACACTCTTCAGCAGTACTTGGTTCTGCACTCGGCGAGGCTGCCGACTGCTGACGTACGTTATTCAGACGTGCTTGCTCAAAACCCAGGGGCATGAAGCGACCGTGACAGCCACCTGCCCTGACCAGAACCATCCATCGGGAGGAGCAGGCGCTCTCCCGATCTTCCCGCCCGCCGCCGTGAGGGCCACCACGAAAAATACGCAGAACACGGTGCAAGAGGCTTCTCCTGCCGGCTAGCGGAAGCCCTGCGGAGCTGCCTCGCCTCAAGCCCTCCACAATTCCTCCCCGGCACCGCCTGTGC
>NW_010433453.1:0-15532 GCF_000710305.1 Buceros rhinoceros silvestris | reverse complement strand
GAGGAGCTGGGTGGGATGGTGCCTGCGTCGGTGGGCCGGAGAGGGGTTGTAACAGCGTTTCCATCGGCACTCTCCACCCCCACAGCTCTCGGTCTCCGAGAATTCAGTAGCATCTAGATGACAGGCAAGAGAGGAAGCTCCACACCCACAAAAAACGCAAGGTTCACAGGCCGTGAGAATGAGAAGAGAACAAAGCCCAAACCTACAAACGCTGTCAGCGGGTGCTGAGAGGGGAAGCGGAGTTGCAGTCAGGACTGCGAGACAGACTGAGCCCCCTCTAGCTTGTCGCGGGCTAGCAAGAGCCGCCGTCAGGGGGAGAGGACTGCCGCCCGGACAGGTGCGCGCTTGACACAAAGGCGCACGTCCCCGACCACCGGTGTTTCACCACACACACCGTGCTGGAGATGTACGTGTTGAATTGGCCCTTTCAGGCAGGTAGGCAAAAGTGGGCAGTTCCTGGATCCGAATAGCTCCATTAATTAGGCAGGCAAAGCAAGGGGAGTTGAAGGAGCATGAAGTTTAAACAGCTGCTGCACAGGGTCTCTTTGAACTACAGGAGGGCTGGCCTGCTGCAGATTTACATTCTTTGTTCCAATAATCCCTTCACCACAACCAGCCCCTTCATCCCTCTAGTCAAGCAGCACTAGTGCCGACTGGTTTCAGCTGGATCTTCAAACATCTAAAATTTGACAGTCTGTCTTTCCTGACTCAATTATTCAGATAACTGATTCTCAAGAACCTCAGTTGTCTCTAAAATCCTTATCCCTCTTCAAATTTTAAATTTGCCAACAGTTACATGGATTAAAAAAAAAAGAAAAAAAACTAAGAGGTTTTCCTTCAACTTGGTAAACATCACCTGCATCAGATGCTTTACCAGCATCGTGTATACCACTTACTGGCTATTTTATCTGTCCAATCAAGCAACTATTTGTTCAACTTCTTGGAGAATATTTCACTTAAAAAGGGAAAAACAAAACAAAACAAAACCCAACCAAACCACAACACCCCCCCCCCAAGAAAAAAAAATCCCAAACCCCACTAAGTTTCCGTGCAAGTTCATGAAATGCAACCCTTCTTCCTGCTGCAAAATCTTCATGCTATTCTACAGGTAGGAAACAATGAATTGAGAGAAACTGAGGAAATTAGGAAAAAGGAGCAGAAAACCTGACACAGATTTGTGGCAATATGATTAAAAAGACTCAGAACAATCACACTTTAAAGCAAGTCAGCAGGTCTCCCTGAAGCAGAAAAGGACAGAAAGATGCTGCAGCACACAGGGAACAGCTGTGACATCCCATTTTCTGATCTTAACTGTCAAGTAAGAGACCAGGATACACCAGGTAGGCTCTGCAGTGCTACAGTGATGCTTCAGTTCTACCAAAATCTAATTTTATAGGATCTGGATCTGAGCAGGAGCCTTGCACTTTCAGCTCTTTGGGATTCTTTTCCACTGTCATCCTTTCCTAACACCTCCAGTACTCAGACTCACAATGTAGAAAAATACAGCAATGGCCTCAAAGGGCCAATGTACAACGGGTGCTGCAAAGGGATTTCAGGGAGATAGCGGAGAAATTAAAAACATCTGGAGAGAGGAACTGCATTAGAAAGTGGTCACAGTCAAAAAATATGATGCAGGATCATCTAGAGGAACTCTAAAAACCCTTTTGTAAAGCAAAGACCACAACTGAGATGTAGAAGCTGAAAGTGAAGTACTTTCTGGCAAATAGGGAAAATAACTCTGCATTGTTTTCACTGGATTTCAGCATAAACCCGACAGCACAGGAAGTAAAAAGGACATCTCCACTCCAAAGAAACAATTTTTAAAAAGGTTTTCAGGTTTTTTATTTTTAATAATGTGCTTTGTTCACAAAAAGTAGTGACATAAGACAACAGAAATGCAAATACACATTTTTTCCTTTTCCTTTCCAGCATCTTACGAACACGACTTCTCTTGCACAGTCATAATTTTCAGATATTTCACAACCTAGAAGCGTTCTTCTTGCTCCAAAGCCAAGTATCCAACAATGCCCGATATTGCCACTTTGTTTGTTCAGGGAGGTATAAGTATTTGTGTAAATCTCACTTTCCTCCTCTACCACAATCTACTGTCCATTGTAGGAAAAAAGAAAAAAAGGCAGTAAGAAAACCAAGCTGTTATGAATCTCAGGTCCCTAAACTGTAAATACAAAGGTGCCACCAACCTGCCAAAAAGGCTTAAATTTTAAGTGTTAATAAACTACTTAGGGGTGGATAAACGTTGGTCTGAATTGCTTTTTTGTATGAATCACAAACCAATTTACATTAACCAATGCCAAGATGTTTGTTGGTATATAACTTTTTTTTTTTAAAAAAGGAGTTATCAGTTGAAGTGTTCAGTACACTTCATGTGAGTATGCACAATTAAGTTTCCATAAACAGATGAATTTATAGCTGGAGTCAGTGAGTAACTGGGAAGAAGAAAGGTTCTGAATGACAAACCTTTTAGTGAAAGTGGCCAAGCACTGGATGCAAATACTGACTTACAGCCAATTTTGAAGCCACTGGTATTTCATTAGAAAAGTATTCTCTCTGTAAAAGTAAACCAGGATACCTGTATGTCTAAACTTAATTTGGTTGGTTTGTTTTTTAATTACACTCAGAATATAATTGTTTGGTTTTTCAATTTAGACTGAATAACAAATTTGCATCAGGTATTAGAGAATGCTGTAAATTTAAAGGAGACACAAAAACCTTATGTTAAAGAATACAGCATGGCAATCCCTAAGTGTAAACTGGACCAACGCAGGATGACTTTATGTAGGAAACAGTACAGAAGAAACACAGGTAGGTCAAACTGTGACACTTTCAGTGCAAAACTTCAGTGGAAGGAGTAAGTTTAATTTTTGTAGTGACCACTGTAAAATCAACACTATAACTTCTGTTTATCTGGTAACTTCTGTATTACAAATACAAGATGGTGTAAGTTAATATGGTGTAAGGTGTAAGGTGTCTTTCATCACAACCAACCCTGAAACTATATATTATTATTTTCTACCTTTTTGATGAAGTCAGTCTTAAAACCATGATGTGGCACCTAGTTCAGATCATTTATTATTAGGCACTTACATACAGATTTAACAGCCTAACATTCAAATCTGAAAATTCTGGCCATTAAGTGAAGAGAAATCTAAGCTAAACTAATACTGAATCCTCTATTTTTACTACTGAACAGAATTCTTTTTTTTTTTTTTGCAAAACCTCACAGATTTATTACACAAGTTAAAAAACTTAATAGATGTAAAACATTTCTGTTCCGTCTCCTTACAGTGCAGACCAGTCTTCAGACAGCCATGGAGAAGTTGGGGTTTTTTTTAACTAAACAGAAGATTTGGGAGTCCAACTAAGCAAACAAATAGTGTACGTTCAGACCACTTGTGTGGTCTGAATACGCAGCTTTGTGCAAATATGTGTATCCTTGAAAAACATGTATAATTATATTCCTGTTTACAAAATCAGTCTGTAGTTACCATATATCCTGGGAGGTCTACAAGTAAGACAATTAAAGAAAAAGTTTGATTTTTTAAAAAAATGCATAATTTACTTTAAAACATGACAAAACCCACACCATCCCCCCCAAGAACACAGTTTGAAAAGAATACAGAACACCATCATCGAGCAACTACTGATATATGTTAGTGCTTGTACACTCATAAAATTGCAAAACCATGTTCCAGCTCTGAAGTGAAACATAATTGTCTAGACGTACCATGCTTCTCTGAGGGGAGGGGGGGAACCTCTTAAGAAATCCCATGTCTAACTGCTATTTATGCAATGAAATTACACAGTATGTATAACTATGGATTAATATATTCCAGTGTTTCGGTGTTATGTCAATTTGGTGTTACCTCAAGAGGGCTGCAAAAACCAAAATCAAATGTGCAAGCATTATAGTTTCTGCAGTCCAGGCTTAACCAGAGTGAAATTTTGGAAAAAAAGTTTTGATCCATAATCAAGAAGGGACATGTGTAACCAAGTGTCTTAACCTATCTGCACATTTAATTAAAGTGCAAATTATTTCTTCCTACATATACTTCTCAGAAGCCCATCAACTCCAGTGCCTTAAGCTCAACCACACTGAGTTAAAATACTGAAACAACATTTAGCAAATTAAATAATTCACACTTCACAGCACTAAAGAATGGTACCTTTCTGGAAAAAAAATTAAGTGATACAAATCTAAAGAAAGTAACAGCAATTTATGCTATGACATAAGTCATTTGCATAAAACTTGTATTTTTTTCACTTTCATACAAGAATAAATTTTAAAATTCAAAAGTAGAAAAAAATAGCAAACTCTGTAAACCTTTGCATCTTCTTTATGCAAACCATTGTTGTGTGTTGAGCCCATGTTAGTATAGCAAAATTAGTTAAGCAAGAGGTTTGACTGAAAGGGCATTTCAACGACTACATTAACTTAGAAGCAATATAGGATCTTCTAGCTCATAGAAAGGAATTGAACTAGACTGGCTTTCTCCAGAGTCTGAGTCGTAAGGAGCATCAGGTAGCTCCATAAAACCGTAGGCTAGCTGTTCATCTTCTGTATCTGATCGCACATAGCAGGAAGTGTTGGAATACTCCTCATCCTCTATACTGTTGAAATCCTGTGGGATATACAACATTCCTGGATAGTTCCTGCTAACCAAGTCACTTGTTGTTTGCAGGGAAGTTTTCCTAAACGCCATCAGGTGCATGTGAGAAAACTTGGAATACTTGAAGCGTTTAAAACCCAAGGATTCTATGGCAATTTTCCAGCTTTTCATCATCATAGCCCGGCGATTCTGATGAGATGAATCAGGAGTTATTACAAGCAATAAGCCATTTAATACGAGGAGTTCATGTGCCTTCTTGCAGCATATCCATCGCTGATAGGGTGATGGAAAGTAAGAAAGGAGGAGTGAGAAAACAACAACATGGAACAGTTCTCCAGGTAGAGAATCAATGGGATTTTTCAGTTGCTTAAGAAAGGCATCTATAGCATCTTGTGCCAGTTGGAGAGGTTGCTGAATTTGAAGATTTAAGAAGTCACATTTGTATACGCTCTGGTGGAATAAAAAAAACAGAAAACCAAAGATCAAGGTTAATTTAAAGAACCAATACAATCCAAAACCTTAGAAAAATCAATTATAACCTTTTCATTCCCTTGAGGAAATGTCAGGCCTTCTGAACATTCCTCTTACTAATTAAATCAATCTATAATAAAATTATAACACAAATTGCTAGCTGTCACAATTGCAAAACAAACTTTTAGATACGCAGTAATTTACTAGAGATTTGATAGCTGAGAACTGTTAAAAAAAAATAGAAATTTAGCCCAAATAGAACAAAGTATCATACCAACTATCTCAACAAACGATTTAAGACAAACTCAGATAAGCCTACATTGCTTCTGTTTCACCAGATGATAGAAGCCTTTTATAGGTTTTTCCACCAGTTCTTTGAAAAGAATCCAAGAATTTTAGTAGTCTGGTCTTTTTGGAAGAAAAAGAAGAGTGTCGTTCCTTACTGGAACAGAAATGAAGAAGCTCAGCAAGGCAGCGTATGTTAGAAAGTTACAGTCCACTAACTGCTTTGCAGCAGTGATGCAGGTCCATGTTTTAACCCTGTTGTAAATGCAGAGCACAGGGGTACATGTTCGGGCAATTACGAAAGGAAGGTAAAGGCTATAAATTCATCAGATGATCATTCCTGTGCTCAGGCTCTCAAAGGCAGGAAATGACACCACAATACAACACACAGAAGACTAAGTTCTTAACCTTAATCACAAAGCATTCAAAAAAATAAGAACAATAAATGCAGTGAATAGCATACTAAGTTTTGACACTTTGTAGTCATCAAAACCTGGGACTGAGTCTTTCATAAAGAGGTATTAAGATACAAGGTTTTGAAACAATATCAGCAAAAATTGTTATTAATGCCTAGAGAACATGCAGTGAATGACAGACACTCTAAACAGGTTAAGCAAACATGAAAGCAAACACGAAACATTCTGTGGAGCACATCTGAAAGGTGGAGTTAGATCTGCTGCATTTTCATACTGCAAAAATACTTGTGGCATTTTTTAGGAAACAATATTCAAAACCCATCACTAGAACACTATCGTAAAGGTCTTCATTAAGCAATTGATATGCACAATTGTTTCCAAGTAGAAGAGAATGTTATTTCTGTTTATATAAAATCACATCATCTTCAGAGAGTATGCAGTGAATTTGAAAAAAGAGGTAGTCAATGTTAAAAAAAAAAATCTGTGATTTATTTTTCAGCAGCTTTATTCTTGGCCTCCAATATGCAAAAATCAAGGCAGAGACTTGCATTATGTGGCTGTAATAAAGAAATTTTAATTGCGACCATTATACCTGCAGGGCTATATTCTGCTTCCTTGTAATACTTAGAACAGGAAGTGAACAGTAGTAATTTCATTATATCCTCTAGTAAGTTTTAAAATAAAGAAGTGCTTTGAAGAATAATCGTTCAGAGTCACATGTTAACTTAGAAACAAGACTTAAAAAGGTAGAGGTTATACATATACAGTTGAAAAAACAATTTAGACTGCAAGTATTTCTGAACAGTGGAAAAACAGTCATAAAACAGTTATGCAGAAATAACATTAAAGACTATTTCAGGACTAAAGTATGTTTTGACTGGAATCTGAACTCTACAGGCAGTTTTAGGACAAAAGTACAATTAAACTGGAGATTGCTGTTACACTGTAGGTCCTGACTGAACTGATGTTAAGATCTCCTAGACACTGAAACTGCAGTCGTATTTCAATGTATCCACTGACATTTAAGAACAAAATCCTTCTTGTGTATTCTAATTTTTAATTCCAGTACTCTTCCAGCCTCATTTTTTTGTCTCAGACTATATTTACTCCAGTACAACATCTGCTGCATAATCAGCATGTTTCACAGCAGTATGGAATTGTATTTGGATTTTCCCCAAAGTGGAGATTCTCCATTCCTATTTTGCTGTCTTTTTTTCTTTATGTAGACAAATTAACCTCCTCTAAGAAAATAATCACTGCAAATTGTACTTGGGAAAATCTGTGTTATAACTAGAATGTTTGAAGGAACAGCCAACAAAAACACTGAGTCAAGAAAAAAACCTCCTGTGCTTACCCCAGTCTCGGTTTCCTGCCTCCTAGTTTCCAATACTGCATATTTCCCTCAGGGTACCTTACACCAAGGAACACTTAAAGCGAGTGAAAAATGTATAGCTAAAGAGAATACTAGTATTTTCTTGGTGCAGTTCTCCCCCTCAAAACACAAAACGTTATAATGGAAATATATTTCCATATTCCTGTCTCTGAAGTTTACCTTCTCTATATATGAAACAGATTCTAAACATTTTGGAGACATTAATTCTTTTATGATATAACTAACGTTTCAGTTCCTCTCCTCTTTTTTCCCCCACAATTACATCCTCCTTACTCCCTAAATTGGCAAATTACTCAACTACTTAGTATATATCCAAAGTATTCCTACATGCAGGACATGGATTAACCTATTTTTATTAAAGAAGGAATTATTTAACCCTCCATTCAACAGTATTCAAGACACTGACTTCCTAAGAAGCCTCTGTACTTCAATGTTTCAAAAAGTATTTTGGTATCTTACCTAAAAGAGCTGCTAAATCAGAAGATTTTACAGTTGTTCTATTTTAGGCTTCTACCACTAAGTTAACAAATCAATTTTTCAGGTCAGAAGATGACATTAACTACCACGAGATCCCTCTGGCTGATATTCTGCAATCTTTAGGCCAGCAGTTACCTGGGCTGATTCAAGATAAATTTATTCAGAAGGTTACGGTGCTGAGTCACCTCAAAGTAAAGGCATCATGGCTTATTAATTCTGTTTTGGAGGTAGGCCTAAGATTATTCTAGCAGATGCATCCGAGTGCACAAACTGTACTCCATGTCACTCTAAGAATGCTTGCTAGCTGCGTTTCAAGGGGCCCTGAATGCAAGTATCCAAGAGAATGAAGAAAGAGAAGCTGGTAAGCCTGAGACAGGCCTCACAGAAACTACGGTGGTCTGTACAGTGACATGCTGGGGAGTTCCAATTATCAAGCTATCGTACTAACTGTGAGATGACAAGAAATCCATCATCTTATCATTCCCTTGTACTGGGAGAGAGCCTGAAGAACTGGTTAGTACACAGAAACTGCAGCTACCCAACTACTCACTCTCCTGTTGCATGGCCTGGATTACTCACGTTCCTCCATTACATCCACAGAAGTAACCTTTCTGGGACTCTTCCAATAATGGTTTGGGTCACTGTTTATTTAAATTGATTTTCATGAGAAAAATAGTAATTTTCTTATGAAAACAGCATAATAGACATGCCAGCAAAACATTAACTATACCCCAACCCCAAAATTAATGGTTAGGTTCAGCTCATGTTAACTTAAGGTGCTTAGCTCCCATTACAGTCACTGGAGAGCTAGCCAATACAGCCCGTGAGGTCAGAGCACAATTCACCTCACCGTGAAACAGCTGAAGTTCAGCTTCCACTGACTATTTTCAATTGATCTCCACTGACTGTAACTGTAACTTAAAACCCCAGATGTAGGCACCCATGATCTGTCTATCTTAGCTAAGAAATTTACTTGGCACATATTACCATTTTAGATGCCAGAGGCTGCCACTTCAATGGCACATGTCTCCTTCACATGCTGTGACATGCCCAATAGCCCTGTGCAGATGGCCTATAGCCTATTAAGTGGTGGAAGGCAATCATGTCTGGGCAACTGATGCCTATACATCAAATTAGGCAAGACAGAGTCCACGCAAAGTTTCTTTCTGTTTTAGATGAAACGTTGAATTGCTTTAGAAAGCAATTTATGAGGCTCAGATTTTTTTTTTTCAAGAATATCTTTCATTATCTCTAAGCATATAAGCAAGAATACAAATTAAGTGTTAGTGGACTAAACCTGGTAACCACAACAAAATACCATGCATTTATCATGTGAATCACACTGCAGCAAACAAGAGAACATTATTTTCAAGTTAACTGTATTATTGTACTCGTGCACTTCTCACCTCTCCAATTCTAAAGAGGGTTACCTTTGTCCACTGATTATAACAGACCCTGATTTTAAACTGTAAGTGGTCAAGATGTGTACAGTCAAAGGCTTTTTTGTTTCCTGTCGAAAGTGTATTCCTTTCTGTATCTTTTAATTTTCATTCCACTCTGTCATTTTGCTCGGTTGATAAATGCTATTAGGACTAACAAAAGTTGGGGCCAGAGCAAAAGACAGAAAGAACAAAATTACAGCAGAATTAATGTATTTGAGAACCCTACTACCTAGGGAAAAAGAAGCAATCTACCCCAAAAGTGTTGATAAATTTGTCTTCAGGACTGTAGAAGTGCAATAATATTTCTAGCAACAAAGAGAGATGCCCCCTTCTGGTGCACTTCTGGTTACTAAAATTCCAAATACAGTCAGTGATTATTTCCTTCTGTCAGTGACTCTCAGCTTCTGAGAGGTTCATGCCTAAGCCTACTCAATTTTTTTTAGTTGCACCTTTTAAGATGCAAGGACTCATCAAAAATGCATTAAAAGATAGCTACTAAAATTTTCAAATTTTAAGATCAACAACTGCATTATAAAGGCATAACTCTTGAAAAAAAACAATAGATTTTTAAAACAAAACACAACTACAGTTTAGAACCTGCTCATAGAAAAAGAAACAGTAAGAGGGCCACAGTTTAGGATACATACTTAAGTACTAAACGTATTTTACTGTGATTTTGAAGCATTCTAAAGTATCTGAGAATCAAATTTATATTAAATGAAGCAAACTTCACATACCTCAACAGCTGGAACAATATCTATGCCAACTGTCAGAAATTCTTCAAACTTCAGAAATGGATTAAAGCAGCTACCAACGTCAAGTAATCTGATCTTCCCCAACGAGTGGAGCAATCTAAGAGGCAACGAGAATTCACTTTAATCAAACTTTAAGCTGTATTCCAAATTATAATTTCAGGTAACTCATGCAAAAAAATTCTAATAGAACACCACAGCAGTGAATGCTTTACTTGAACTGCTAAGATATCTAAAGAACAAAGCTCCATCAGTAAAGCAGATGGTCCTCAAGTGGAAGAGTTATGTTCAGAGCAGCTGTAATACTACTAACTTACGTACTTGTGGTAAGAAACCAAAATGACAACTTGTGTGTCCACTAGTCAGGTTTCCTCTGTTACTTAGTGTTTCCCACTTACCTTTCTGTGGTGTTTATTGGTGTGGAAATCACACAAGTCACCAGAGTTAAAACTTCAGGAGTTTAAAAGAGAAACCGGCAACACTCTGACCTACTTGTCAGTCCCATTTAAAAGGACATCTGAAAAAAAAGTGCCGTAACTGGTTTAGTAAAGATAAGAGAACACATAATGCTATTCCAACGTAAACAAAAAAATTTCTAAAAATGAAAGCATTCAGTTATTCCCTACAAAATTTTAAAAATATTTTATTTGCTTTATGTTAGCTAATATGTTTTCTTAAACAGATGACTGCTGGAGGTTCTCTCCAATTCTATTTTCAATGGATGCCGTGAAAGAGCTAGATCAGTCTATGCAGAGGCTCAAACTTAAAAATAGGCTGCTCAAATTATAGGGCAGTTTTTCTAAACATCTAAGTGAGCTGAAGTATTCCCTCAAAAACTATCTGAGGGAAAAAAAAGTCTATTCCATTGCATAATGCTATTCAATCAATTTTTTGAGTATCCAAAAGCTTTTTAATGAGAAAACAATAGTCATCTTCATTAGGAAAGAGAGTCCTAATCAGAGTACTTCTGAAGTAGGAAAAATGAAGATTTAGCCCATAAAAATTCTAGGGAACATTTTTATAAGGCAAAAATCTATGTCCTTGCCACTGGGTAATGATCCTACTATTCAAGGTTAAATTATAGATAAGGCCAATGGCTGTATTGCTAAGTACTTGACTATGCTACCAAACAACAAAAGGTGACTGATTTAAAAAGAAAAAAACCAAAGGGTGAGGGATACAAGCTTGAGAAATCATGATGTACTGCTTGGACTGATACTAAGAGGTTGATGGACTGCTGAGGACACTAATTCTTTAATTCCAGAACGTCATGGAAAATGAACTACCATCACCCCCAAAAAAAACCACACCCAACCCACACTGAATAACTGGCTCATCATCTTCTCAAATGCATTCCAAAACTTCCTGGGGTAATAAACAATACACTGGAAAAGTGGGAGATCAGAAAGAAAATAGCAGACTGAAGAAAAGAAGACATTCTTGTACCATCTGGTGGAAGCACAGCAAGATATGCTAGAGGCTGGCAGATGAGATTTGCCTTTTCTCAGAAAGCTCTGACATCATCTGTGACCAACTGCAAAACCAATCTGAAATGCCTTTATGAAGATAAAGTCATCATTGCTCTTTTAAGTAAAATATATAGTTTAAAAAAGAAAAGAAAAAAAGATGCCTGGCAACTTTTGAGGCTAGTGACTGCTGCCTTGCCTCTAAGAGTGTTCTGACCTTCCAAAGGATAGTCTCCTTAACCAAAAGCCTAGGAGACTATTTCTGGTCTTCAAGTTTGCAACCATAGGCATGTTCTTCATGATTAAGGCAGTTACCAGTAAATATAAAGTAGCATCATATAACATCCATACACCTAATAGCTGACTGCCAGCACTTCTGTTATCTCATCATCATTTAAAGGTTTTGCCTCATCCTGGCACTTAAGTTTGTCTAACCTGATACGCTGACCCCTTTAGCGAATTAGAATATGAATGCTGCACTCAGTTACCACTAATATCAAGGACTCAGTTGTTGAATACATCCTACATTAAAAGACACTGTTATTTATTTTTCTTGCATTCTGAATTTGGAGGCCCCTGCTGTTTATTGTCTCTTTGCAATTGCAATGAACCAGTAAATGCTGGAGTTAAACAATTCTCCTAAGTTCACTAGCATAGACTTTACATCTGCCTGTTCTTTAAAACACAACTTGAGTGCATCTATGAATCAAAGAAAGGAAAATACACAGCACTACTAGCACCCCACAGTCTGAGCTCTATTGCATCATTTACAGGGCTGCATCTAAAAATTTCCATCATGACTTGTAATATCTTGAAATACCCAAAATCCATTGACGGAACAAACAAACATGAACTCACAGCTTTCACAGGGAATTCAGAGGGAGGAGAAGGATAACTTTCCAGCAAGCAAATGTTGTTTTTCTCTCAAGTTTCTGTAGTCAAATCCAACTAGCATCTTCAAAAATACCATTTGTCATCTTTCTGGGAAAGATTCTGCCCTAGAGAGACAGATTACTGCAAAGACTCAGAAACAGACCTGCAGGGCCAATGGAGCCCAACAAAACCATGGTCGTACTCATAGCAACAACAAAGCAGTATAGAATACTGCAGAAAAAAATGTCTCTAAGCAGCAATAAAGAGATCTGGGCTCTCCATGCTTCTCCTGAACTACCAGTGATCTACCACAGAGAGGATGCTGGAGAAGCAAGAGAAGATTCCTTGTTGCATTCAGCAGAATAACGATGCCAAGTTTAAGGATTTTGCTTCTCATGGAATAGAAAAAATATCCAGGGGGTGCTTCTGTCAAAATACCAGCGTAACCAAGACAAGTAGTGCAACAACTATCTTTAAGCTAAAACCACACATATTACCAGGCTATCCTGTAAGTCAGCCAGTACTGAGTGAGGTTTCCAAACGAAGGTGATAGCAACAATTTTTTCCCAGCCTAGTTGCCAGTCACAATATAATCTGTACAACAGGAATTTCAGTACTTTAGAAGGACCATTCAGATCCTACTGGCCATAAATCATGAACATAGGCTTAAGTCAAGCAGCATCTTTTTCCATGTAAGGCTAGTATGAGGTTTCTCAGACCAGCACATCTCCTTGTCTAGCAAATGGAGATGCTGATGACAGATTCTTTCTCATTCAAATACAAAATCATAGATCTGTAGGTATAAAGTTTGAGTCAGATTCTTCATTGATAAGGTGATGATCACTGATCCAGTGAGCCAAAGACTTTGTTAGAAACGCAGTCTTATTGAATTCATTGAAAACCACCCTTTAACCCCCTGTTCCCTAATTATTTTCAGTCAAGGCAACATTAAAAACAAGGGAAATACTTTGTCACAATAGGTAATCTCTAAGCTCACCTTGAATCCACAGTTCTCCAACACATTAGTATACCGGCAGAAAACCAAAATGTGAATAGTTACAGGTGCATTTTAAATATACCCCACACTTGTTTATTTGAAGAACTTTATTAAATGGACTGCAGCTCTTGGTTATTAGCCCCCTTAAAAATGCACCTATTATTCAGCAAGGTACTGTACAAAAAGTGATATTTTCTCTTGGAAGTACAGAAATAGAGCAGTTACGTGATCATAAAGAAAGTCACTTTATCTCTGAAATTAATCACTTCAACTGCTGATCTCCTAGTTTACAGTTTTAAATTACTCTATTATTTATCAAGGATGGGAGGGAAAAAATTCAGAAGTCTTATGCTGCTGTCAGAAGAGCAGAGCAAAGCTATACATCTGCTTGAGTGCCTTATATCTTTCATACCATCCATGCATAAAGATACTGAATGGGAAGGTCTAGCTTGCTGGGATACATATGAAAGATGGAATGATAGGTTGTACCTTAAGAGACAGTCAAACCAGCACCTGAGAAGAATCCATACCAAAAAGGTTGTGATTTTACTAACCCGCATAAAAAGTAAGACTACTTAATTTGATAGAAAAGAAGAGAAACAATAGTCAAAAAGCAAAGAAAGAGGGGACTGGTTTAGTGAAGGACTTTGCTGTTAAACAGCAGATAACAGCCACCTTTATCTTGCAAGACTGAGCCACAGCTTCACAACAGCTGCAGTTCTAATGTTATGGATATTCAAGATCTCATTCTGGGATGGAAGGAAGTACATTACTCTTCATATAGGTGACAGAAAAAAGGAGTATTCACATCAGTTATTGTGAGACTCACCAATTTTAATCTGACAAAGAGGAAATGGGTTCAAAGTAGCTGAGGAACTTTGAGTTGCAGTAAACTTTGCACTCCTAGTTCCCATGATGTTTCCTACCCCCATCTTTAAGAGCTGACGGTTTCCTGCTTCTCTCCATGTCTTTTTTACTGTCTGTGCAGCTTTTTATTTCTGAGCTAGCTTTGCTCTTTACCAGGCAAAGTACAGTCTCCCTCTAGAATGGCTTGCCAGTAAAAGTAAACTCAGAAAGAGCTCCCAGATAAGCAACCTGTTTTTAATACTATTTGAGAAAGGATTATATAAAGGAAGACAAAGTTATTGCCTTTACATTTACCAGAGTAAAATAAAAAGTGACACAACTACAGACAACCCCACATTTCTTATTTGTAGCATTACATGACCAGAATGGAGTGACAGTATTTGAACAAGTGTGTGTATGTGTAAGTTCTCACACACCCCTTGAAGTACCAAGGCCTCACCAAGATTCAGACTTAACTAATTGATCAGTGTAGACATGATAGAAATGCAGTTTAGGACAAAAGTATGCTTTGTGCAATACATAACCCATTTTCATTCTGATAAACTCTAATTTCTTCTATAAAGGCACAGAGGAAGAAATTTAATTTTGATTTCTCTGGACTGTAACTTAGCACAGCTACGCTTTAAGGTCCATACAGCTAGTAAAAACCTTGCTATCATTTGTTGCTTACTCAGGTAAAATTTATGAATATTGCCTTTGCCAAGACTGTCTTTTCGGTATTTTTAAAGTTTTGAGAATGGAGATCAAAAAAGTCATCATCATTCACGATATTAATACTTTAAAAATTATTTAATAAAAACTTCCCTATTAATTACTTGCCATTCACACGAGTCTGAACAAAAGGTAACACCTACAGACTAAGAATAACATGAAGAATCTCGTGTGATGTTTGCCCAGTTTCTAATAGCTATTAGAGAGCTAAGTACACAGAGCACATGCAAAGAGAGAGCCAGTGCTTTACCACAAAATTTCCCACTTGTCATCGGTTTGGCCGAGGTGAGCCAAGGTCCGGTAACGATAATACCTTCCCCTATTCCAGCAGAAATAGGGGAAGGGAGAAAAGAATTCGTGAGACCTCTAAAATGCTTTTTGGAAAAACTGAAACAAACTTTAATAACACTACAAACAGAAAAATATCAAATACAAAGGTAAAACAGTGAGATATTGAGGGTTTTCGGAAGGCGAGGGTTAAACCGAAAGCAAACACGGACCGCGGCAGCGATCCGAGATGGCGGCGGCCACGTGGTTCTGCCGCGTGAGCCGCACACAGAGACCCGCACAGTTATGAATTACCCGGCAGCGCGAGATAGAGTGGAATTGGCACAGTCCTACCAGTCTCTGTCGTGGAATGGAGCAAAGCAAAAGCAAACAGCTCTCCGGCATGCGGGCAGTCCGGACCTGGTTCGGCGGGGCTCCGACGTGGGGCTCCGAGGCGGCGTGCCGAGGCGGCACGGTGGCTTTTCCA
>NW_010433452.1:0-5092 GCF_000710305.1 Buceros rhinoceros silvestris | reverse complement strand
GCCTGGTGTGTGCTCCACTCCCTCCTGCTCCTGCTTCCTGGCACTGGTTGCTCCTCGTGCTGGTCCCGTGCCTGTGTGTGTCCATCAGAAGGAATCCAGGTGCAAACCAGCCCCGGCGCTGTCGGACTGAAGAACTGAAGTTCCAGCACACAGGGGGGTACAAACCAGTATGGTATGGGTACACCATCAATATTCTGACAGCCCCTGAGCCGTGGCTGTTAAAACGGAGCCTCTGCCTGCGGAGCTGAGGGAGTGGGCCAGGCCCCTGGGCGTCCAGCTGTCGAACTTAGGCACTTCTAGGAAAGGATGTTGACTCTTCAGCAGGGAATAATTAGCTGCGGTTTTAGAGGACTTGGCCCAGTCCAAGCCTCATGCATTTTATGCTAGAAATGTGTGGGTTTTTCACATTGGTCCTTAGTGGTGTTTAGTGGTGTATAGATCGAAGCAGAACAGCGTGAAAATTTCAACAGGGGGTGTCAGTGGAGAAATACAAGAAATTCGCAGTTCCCTGCGTGTGTGACCAAATACAGCAAAACCCCCACGTGATGCCTGGTACAGCCTCGCACCCCAGCGGCATACGGAATTCCCAGGACAGCACAGGTTTAGGTCATGCTCAGTTCTCAAAGCCAGAAAATAATTGGTTGAGGAAAGTTTGAAGTACACAAAATGCGACAGGGTCGCAGTTACGACAAGCACTGCATAGTTTTCTAGGAGATGGCTTGACTAAAAATGAGCGTGAACCCACAGCCTATGTTTACATGCCACTGCATAACGATTTGACTTCCCACTTGTTCAAAGTCATTTCGTGAGAAGGCAAACCAGTCATTAAGTCACAGAAGAGCTAGCAGAGTAGAAAATGTTGCACTGATCGATTACAGACTCACAGCGTGTCTAGCACTGTTTAGCCACTGGTGTTCTGACAGCCATTCATTCTTTTAAAAAGGGAATAGTTTTGGAAAACATTATCTCCATTTGCAAATGCAAGAGCATGTCGCTGCAATAGATATAAAATTATATGAAAATGGTTTTTAGCAACTATTATTGGTATAATAAAGAAGTATGAAAACTATAAATATTTTTATTTTCCTTTTTTCCCTTCCTCGTTCATGGCATGCTTTATTTTTGCTGAGAATCTTTGCAGCAAACCGAGTCCGTGCCACGTGGAAGCTTTGGAAAACTTGGTTTGAAATTTGCCTGTTAGATTTTTCTATCCTTTTCTCCGTTCTTTGGAGATACCGATCAAACTAATTTTCAGAGTTGTTTTCCAGACTGTATTTGAGCACTAAGTCCAAGTTGTCTTCAGAACAGGTCACATCAGGTTATTTCAGGCTTTGAGGAATGTAATTCCAGATCCTAAGGGGCTAAGTCAGTCTTCTACTTCCACTGTGCTGGAGCCTGAATGAGTCTAACCTGGGCAGTTCAGTCCGAGCTCTAAAGTACAAACCACAGTTATTTTTCCCCCACATCTGCCTCAGGTAAGGACCTGTAAGCTGCAGGTCAGCAATATGGATCTGTCAACGTAAAACTGACTATAAATTCTCCGTTTCTGGCAAGACCGAGATCTCTACGCACACACGCGCTGGAAAACAGTGTCGCAGTTATTTTGCATGGTGTGTTATAAAATTCCTCCCGCAGCAAGTAATGAAATGTCGATAGTAGAGGATTGGTAAGAGTTACAGCTTGCAAAAAGTCGCACCCTTTGCCAAACAACAGAGTATCATTTGTTTTTGTAGTGCAGATGAGTTCTTCAGGTTTCTGCAGAAGCTGAATAAAGAGTGTACGAAGCTGGCCGTTTCCGTGCAGACTACGAATAAACATTTCCTCAAAACTTCTCACCAGGTATTCAACCAAAGGGAAAAAAAAAGATTGATTTAGAGTATATTATTCTAGAATATTATTCTACCTTGTAAAATTAAAAATATGAATACTCATCTGCCATCTTGATTATTGTATAATTATACAGAGCTGTCCAATGGTCTTTCTCTAAAGGACAGTTTTAAAAATTAATTCATTTCCAAGAGTTAAGCCCCCCAGTTAAAGGAGATAGATCTGTGTCTCCGTGTTTCTGCCGATAGGGGGTTAACTAAAGAATATTAAGTTATAATCTGCAGTGACTCTGGCCAATAACTGTAACTATTACCAGGTGGTAGCGCAGTGGGCACCGACTGAAAGGTACGTTGAAGTCTGCAGAGACTTGGTTTGCAGTGTTGAAAAGCTGGGAGAAGAAGTTACCAGACTGAGGGACTGGGAGAAGGTGGGTATGAGTACGACAGACGCGACAGCCATCGGTGAGATGTTTCATGTCTTGGTCTGCCACGGGCTCTTTAGTCGTAGCCTGGACATTGCCTCCACCCCTCCCTCCTTTCCATGGACAGAATTAGCAATAATCCGGGCTGTCGGACAGTCTCCAAAGGAAGGCAGAGTCGATCTTCTTTCTGCCGCGGGCAGGAATGGAGCGGAATGGGTCCCTGTGCTCTTGGAGAGCCACTGTGGCACAAGTGCCACTCTGAACACTGAATACTCACGCTCCTGCTCATTAATTAAGGAATGTTTTGTCTGGAATTACTGACTCCCGGGGAGGATACTGAGGTTTTCTGGATTGAATGGGAGGCATCCAGATAACTCTGCAGAGTGACATGAGAAGAGGGTGGGAGAGGTCAAGGCTGGATGTTAGCACCGCATCAGTCATTCTCAGACCAGCCCAATGACACGCTTGTGTCAGATGGGGTCATTTTAAGTAACAGGCGAGTAAAAGCAATGGCCGCTGGTGTGGAGTAAGTGGAGCATCAGTGTCAGAAAGGAATCTGTTGCGGAGTGAAGCCACGTGGAACTTGGAGTAGAACGCTACTAATGCAAATTCCTGTAGGTCAGGTAGACGTTACGTAATGTAACAGCCCCCGCCCAGTAAATCACTTAACGCCAAATACGTTTAAGAGAGAGAGAGAGGTTGTGGCAAAGAACCCGTTGGCTCTTCGGGGTCCTCTTTGTGCCTACGCAGAAGTCCGTTGTGGGGGTGTGTTTGCCTCCTGTATGTGCAGGCTAGTTTTAAGGGCAGGAGGTTAGATCTGAGTTAGGTGCCGCTTGGCTTTGCTCTCGTCTGCACTCAAGGTTTTCCTGCTGTCGAGGTGAAGCACGGTGGTTCTGTACCCGTGTTAAACAGAGGTGTTGCCCTCTGTCTACTGCAAAAGCGCAGTTCCTGTTCTGTGAAAACGCTGTAGTGGTCTGTGAAGTTCACCGATGGATACTTCAATCAGAACATTTTTGCGCTACTTAACTTAGGACGAGGCGCTCTTGAATGAGCAGAGCGCTGAAACGCTTGTTAGGAAAAACGCCAGTGTCAGTGAAACGGTTAAACCTCCGCCATAGTAAGTTTGTACGACCTCCCTTGAGATGTTCGGCACTGTTGGTTACGCTTAGGCATTACAGGGCGTTGCCAGCAGCACGCGTTACGTCTGCAGCATGGAACTTTTGAAAGCGCAGTAAATGAGGTATCTGGCTTTCCCGGCTTTATCAGCTGAGGCAGGGAATTCAAACGTGACCTTGCTGCACTTCATGACAAGGCTCCGCTCAGCTTCCACGTGTGCGAGCAGACACTTGGAAAGTACTTTCCACTCCCTTTGACTTCAAAGAAGTCTGATCT
This sequence comes from Buceros rhinoceros silvestris, assembly GCF_000710305.1. Taxonomy (NCBI): domain Eukaryota; kingdom Metazoa; phylum Chordata; class Aves; order Bucerotiformes; family Bucerotidae; genus Buceros; species Buceros rhinoceros. The sequence continues at coordinate 1,452 of NW_010433452.1, read as the reverse complement.
GTTACGTATTTAACTCGCTTTTTTAATACTGAGGTGTTTTAGTAATTAAATGCCCAAAGTTCTGGTTAAAAGATTTGATTGGAGTGAAAATGCTTTGTTACTAGATTCTGACCGTATCTATTAGCCGTGTGTTGCACCACTGAGGAACTAAGCTTGTAGACAGTTTGGTTTTCTGATGTACGTTACGAGAAGATGAGGGTTTGCAGCGTTTATTTCCATTGAAGTAGGGCAGAGACAGACGATGGGAAGGAAGCGCCCGTGGCAGATGCGTGAGAGTCCTTAGGACGGGGTAGTTCGTCAGGCACTTAAGAAGCCTTCGCACTAACTCTCTTTCTTTGTTGCACTTTTTACATGAACTTTACATCTGCCTCAGCATGGACAGAGGAATGACCCCAGCCAAGTGAAACTTCGAGGAAAGGCACCGACCTTGGAAAAAAGATCAGTAAAAATGGCAGCAGCAGCCTTGCTTGGGTTTGGTGTCGTCTTCTGTATGACTAAGTCAGTGGTAAAGAGAATCGGGAAAAGTTCAGTGCTCTGAGTGCTTTTGGGAAAGTTAGTTGTTTGCGTTGTGCTTCTCTTCAGTATGTGCAGCTGAGCCGAAATCGGATGAAAATTCCTGTAGTTTCTCATACCCGTAGTATTTGTATCCCTAAATACTTTGATCTAGAAATAAAGTTATTAAAAATCAGAACTGCTACTGAAGTGTACCTTGGGGCTTTATTTTCAAAATTATTTTTGATACAGGCTGGAGGTCCAAAATCTCGTCAAAAGCTGCTTTTCTTTTTTGGCATAAAGCTGTAAGTTACTAAACGTGAGTTCCTCGCTCAAAGCACATTGGACAACCAGAAGGGGTTTATGGTGCGGGAATGCTCTGAGCGGGCATTGCCTGCCGTGGGAATTGGAGAGCAGCAGCTTTGCCTGCGTGTTCTCCTGTAGCTCTCTTGATGCTGTAGGCCAGTTCAGTAACTTGCTCCTCCTATTCTCAAACTGTGTTACCCGCAGTAGTGTAATCATATTGAAATGCATCCCACACAAATAAATGCTCTATAAATAGGAACCATCTGAATGCAGAGTGTGTATCACCACTGTCCCGATTGCAGCTCAAACCAGGACGTTTATGTGCCAGGCCACTGAATCCACACAATCCAGAACACACGGTTATCCCTCTCCTCCTCCTGGCTAGAGGCAGGGCCCCCCTAACCCTGTAGGTGGACTCCACAACCATAATAATGTTAAGGGTCGAGGGACCGAGGTAAAACAACTCCAATTGCCTTAGCGGACCCCCTTTGAAAGGGGAAGGAAGAAATGCACACCTCGGTCTGCATTAGGAAAAAACTGAAACAAACTTTTATAAACAATAAATTCATGCATAACTATACTCTCTCTATGTATATATGCATATAGTTAGAAACCAAAAGGGAAAGGAAAAAGGGGAAAAAAAAGGAGTGAATG
>NW_010433451.1:36601-47044 GCF_000710305.1 Buceros rhinoceros silvestris | reverse complement strand
TTCCCGGTCCCTTCCACCCCCGACACACACACACGCGCGCACACACACCCCATTGATCAATATTTGGCTGTCTTGCTGCAACTTGCTGCAGTCTTTTAAAGGAGTAGTAGAGAGCTAGGGAGAGAGAAAGGGAAACTGACAGGAAGGGGTAAGGAGCTACACATGTCACATGTGCTTTCTAAGACGGCCAGGAGCATCTGCAGGCTGGATCTGGTGGAGGATGCTGCGGCAGGTGATACACAGAGGGCTCCAGTCGTTTTTCTACAAGCTGGGCTTATTCGTGAGCAGGCATCCGGTGTTCTTCCTCACTGTGCCCGCAGTCCTGACCATCATCTTCGGCTTCAGCCTGCTCAACCGCTTCCAGCCTGACACTGACCTGGAGAGCCTGGTAGCCCCCAGCCACAGCCTGGCCAAGATCGAGAGGAGCTTAGCCAGCAGCCTTTTCTCCCTCGATCAATCCAAAAGCCAGCTGTATTCGGACTTGCACACCCCGGGAAGGTATGGCAGGGTGATTCTCCTCTCCAAACCCGGAGGCAATATTTTGCATCAGGCTGATGTGATCCTGCAGATCCACCGAGCTGTGCTGGAAATGAAGGTGAACTACAAAGGCTATAATTATACTTTTTCCCATCTGTGTGTGTTGAGAAATCAGGATAAGAAATGCGTGCTGGATGATATTATTTCAGTGCTAGAGGATCTGAGGCAGGCTGCCCTCTCCAATAAGACAACAGCCAGGGTGCAAGTGAGCTATCCCAACACTAAATTAAAGGTATGCTCTTACTGCATGCTTTTGCCAATTAAAGAGGCAGCACTTCATTTCTTGTCCTAAACAGCAAAGAGAAATATTATCATATCTATCTCTCTGTATCTAAATGTGTGTGATCTGGGCTTTCCTTGGGAAGCAGCTGAAAGCGGTGCCTTGCTATTGTTCTGTACGAGAAGGGAGGGTGGGGGAACTGTACGCTAACGAACCAGGAGAAGCAGGGAGTGGAGAACAGCCTTGGCACCGGGAGTGTTTGCAATGCCTCGAAGGGTTAATACCTCGGGTGAAAAGGGACAGGAGGTTGGTGGGGGGTTGAAAGCTGGGGTTTCACTATTGCCTTTTCCACCGTGACTGCTGTGGTGGGATAATTTATTCTTAATACAGCCAGTAAAGCCATTCCTCAACTGCACAGTGAGCTCCTGTATCTCTCCGCCCCTCCAAGTGCCGTAGAAGCAGCAGAAGGTTTTGACCAAGAGTGGTTTCAGGTGTCCTGCCTTCTTTTTCTTTACCTGCATGCAAAGAAGGGGAAGGGAGGTGGAATTTTTTTCTCTCAGTGTGAAAATAATTAACTCTGCTGCTGATGGATGGGATGGAGTTTTGGGACAGATCCCATCAGCTAGAGGCTTCCAGCAAAAGCAAAACAAAGTAAAAGGTGAAAGAAGTTTCAGTCTTTCCAATTAAAGGAATAAACAATTTGGCACAAATTTTGTCAGGAATATTTCCCTGGCACGCAATCACCCATCTGCTTTCTCGCTCATTTGGAGCAATCCAGTTCACGAGGACTAACCTCTCATGAACAAATAAAGTGTAAAGTTTGCAGGTGGCTGCCGAAAGAAGTTTCTGTGAATTACAGCATAGCCGCATGCTCCCCCGGGCATTGCACCAGAGGCAGGATTACTTAACAGAGTGTAACAAACTCACTGGCACACAAGGCACTCATGGCTCAGGCCGCAGGGAAGAGGAGTTGGTCCCTCTTGTAAACCAGAGGCTCTTTTTGGCGTTACCTGTCTCCTTTCTTTTTTCAGAGATGCTCAGGGATGAGGGAGGTAATGGTCTTGAAGTATCAGCCAGATCCTGAAGTTATCATTCGTTTCTTACTGTTCATTTACCAGGAAAAAAAGTAAAGCCAGTCCCTGTCCTAAAATCTGAAGCAGAGACATAGACTGATTTTATTGGTCTTTTTCTTCAGTAAAAGGGTCAAGGGGCACAGTTGGGATTTGGTCCCATTGCTCTAGTAATTGTTTTGTGCAGAGTTGTGGATGTTTGAGCTCAGTGCATGGAAATGAAAAAGGTGTCCTTGGTGCTGCTCAGGGAAGCCCTGAGTGCTCAGAAACATGAGTTGCTCTGGATTAAATGCCCCTGAACAAATTTTATCTTTTAGGTCACTAAAAGACAACCCCACTATTGCAGAATTAAAGTGCTTTCTTTCCTTTTTACTTATTTTTAATGTCTGGATTAAGCTAGGTCAGTGGAGAACCCTGATGATCTAGACTAAACGTTATAAACCAGCTTTATACAGAAATAGTCATTTTACTCTCTCAATCCAGATTAATTTTCCTGCGCAGAGAAACCCTAACTAAGCTTGGTAAAACTAGGATGGGGTCACTTGCAATGTGTTTTTTTACTAGGAGAGTGCCTACAGCTCCTCCTTTTTTAAAGATAAAAGCAAAATAAAAAAATAACCTGATCTGAACTAGAGATTTATTGGAATAAGTGATTGGTGGATAATTGACACAGAGAAAGGTTTTCCCAAAGCATTGATGTCTTACTCTGAGCACTGCCAAATACCAGGCTGGCACCTCCAATCCCCCAAGAAGTTGTTGTGTAGCATTTTCTGGATGAAAGAATAAATGCTCTTAAGTACCTATGTCCAAAGCTGGGCAGAGCAGGAAGCTTTCAACCCACTTCTCAGTGAAGGGAGGAAAAGCCACCAAAATCTGTGACAGTACTTCATTGAAAACCTAATGATTACAACCCATTTCTGCAGATCGGGAGAGTCCCTGGTGTTACTCAGAAAGAGAAACACACTTTGCCACTTTTTTTCTTTTTCTGGTGTGCGAAGGACTCTGTTGTGCGACCGTGGTCAGCCCTGAACCTGGACTGCCCTTCAGCTATTGAGGGTCCTCAGAGTCACCTCCTCCGGTCTCTTTGGCACGAGCTGCTGGGAATAAATTACTACTTTGTGTAGTTTAATTCACTAGGTCATCCCTGTCATCTCTTGTCCCATCTACAATGGGTTAGGAAGTTTTGGGCAAACATTTCTTGCTTTCCATCACACCATGGCCAAAATCTGGGTTTAATCCAGGCTCTCAGGTTATTTACTGACTTTTGCACCTCTGAGGAAAGGCTAAACCCCTATGACAGTAGCCATAAGGTTTTTTATTTCTTTTTACTTGAGTAGTGACATGAAGGGAGCATTATGGCTAGATCTAATGGGGATGCAAATGAGAGGACCAAATCTGCCTGCACTTTTTCAGTATGGACCAGTGTTAATCACACTTACCAGTCTATGTCCTTAGGAGCTTTCTCAGCTAACTTTCCTTCTCTATAAGGACCCACCAGGATCTTCTAGGTTGCCTCTCTGTCTCAAAGGACACGCTGCTTGGTTAATATTGGTAGATTTCGCTCTATTTTATTCTTTTGATAATGGCCTCAGATTGAATAAAATTCTTCTAAGAACAATACAGTGGGTTTACAAACTACGAAGCTGTCACAGATGTGTTTAGTCTACAGGGGACATGGGTCAAGTGTCAATCTGTTCTGGTTTGGGAACCACAATGACAATGTCGAGCTGTTCCAAGCCCTATCCTGCTCCGTCTGGGGGCTACAAAAACATCCTGTCATTTTTTTCTTGCCCTCAAGCCTTGTAAGCAGCTCTCGCTTTGTCCCTCTTCTTGTCTTCTGCATAGAGGCCAGATTGGTTCAATTTGTTCAGGTGAGGCTGGCTGTAAGCTGGCTGTGGGCGAGCTCTTGCCAGGTCTTTCATGGGAATGTTGCGGGAGCCGTGTGAGCATACACACTGCTCCAGTTTTGAAACAGCTGTTATTTGGCTCCAAAATCTAGTAAAACTGTTTGGCTTTTCCAAAGAAAAATCTGTCTGTGAAGGGTAATGATTGTTTAATTGTTTGTTACTTGCTGTAGTGTGGGAAGACCTTATATCCTTGAATACACCTGTGAATACACATTCTCTGCCCCTTTGGAAGTTGGGAAGTCTTGGTCTCTCCACTCACAGAGCAGTAGAGAGCTGCTCTTACATCCAGAGTGCAGACTGCAGCGTGGTTTCAAATGCATGAGATGGGTTTAAAATTCATTCTGGCTACTCAGGGGTCTGTAGGCTAGTTTATTCTTCTGAAAGGCCAGGTGAACCAGACTTCAGGAAAATGCCTGCTCCCAGTGCTTTGAGGACAGTGTCTAGCCTGTTCACGGTTATTGCTATGCTACGCTGCAGTCTGCAGCCCAGCCAGAAGAGTGACTTGCCCAAGGTCATGCAGATAGACCGTGGCGGAGCAGGAAAACAAAGCTGGATATATGAAGATTTGATGAAGACTTTTGAGATATGTCCTGGAGCAAGATTGCTCATGGTTTCCTCAGCCCAGGACAAAACCCATGATGTTTCTGTGCTTGGGGTCTGACCACAGTCCATCAGTCATCAAACTGTTAAATCACAAGTTTTGACAAGTGCCAGCATAATTTTTGTCAATTAAGGCTTCCAGGACAGTACCTGGGTGTGACTTGGGAGATAGCATGGGAAGGGGTCCATTCCTGATTAGTTATCTGCTTCGTTCTGGGGATAATAGGGTGTATCTACTTCAGTATGTCATACCCTTACTCCCAGGCAAGGGACACACATTTTATTTATTGATGTAGACAGAATTATTGATTACATGGTGATTATTTCTTGCATACTTCAGATATGAGGAAGGAGATTGGGGTTTTGACACTGATTTGCCAATAAACCCAATAAATTTGCTGTCCTTATCAGGAAAAATGAAAAAAAATATCACTACAAAGAATGAATATTTTTTCTGAACACAATCCTTACTCAGAGGGGGAAAAAAAGGGCATGAAAGCATTTTCTCAGGTATTTCACCTTTACTGTTTATTTTCATGTTTATTTGCTAGTTCGTCTGAGAAAAGATAATAACTTAGAACTTACCTCTCTGAGATCAGAACGAATATGACAACTGCTGGCTAAAAGAGGCCTTTGTAAGCAGATTGGTTTTTGTAATACCACCTTCAATTAATTAAGTATCAGTCATTTATGAATACTAGGCTAAAGAGCAACCGATAAAACAGACAACTCAACACATTTGTGATAAACACATCAGCTGGATATGGAATCCTTTATTGCTTAAACTGGAAAAGTTACTCGAATTCCCTTAGCATCCTGAAACCTGTAATTGCAGATTTGCTACCGGCCAAATTCTCAATTTTTCTCACACTAACAGCTGTACTTTTAAATTAATCTTGCTCCATTTGCATTCATGGAGTCTTTCCCACTGCTCTAAGATTAATCCCTCCTTAGATGACCCTGAGGCACAGGCCACCTCCATGGGACAGACAAGATATAAAACCAGAGCCCACCTCTATCAGAGTAGGCATCTGCGTATCAATAATAGCCACCAACTGATTATTTCCTCAGTAAAGTGTGTTCAAATAAAAGATTACTCTGACTCTAGGGAACAGATGCTTCTTTGGAGGCAATGTGGCTCTGTACACATTTGTGATACCACCTGTCCCAATCCAAGCCTGCGGCTCAGGATCCTGTGAAGTGCTTTGTGTCTGGCAAAAGCTGCTAAGCCAAAGTATAATAATAAAACATGAGCAGGGAGAAGATCAGAAGAGGAAGGCTGGAGGCTGCAGATAGTTTTCATCTCAGCCTCTCAGATCAAGACAGGATTGGGCAGGCTGAGCTCAGAGTAGCTTCTCGGTAGCATGAAAGCAAATGGAAAAAGTTTGAAAGCAAGTAGCCTCTTCTGGCTCACAGGTTGGGAAACTTACCTGGGGGGAAAAAAAATAAAGAAAAACAAAACTAACCCTCTTGTTCTTCCAACTGTGTTTCCATACTGTCCAGCAAGATTAGGAAGAGCTCATCATCTGCAGAGGCTGACAGAGCTTGTATGTATGCCGGGTTAGTTGCGCTCTTGCTGGCAGATGTCCCTGCAGCTATGAGCTCTTGAGGATATGATCAGGCTTTTTGCCTGCTTTGTATGGGCAAGAAATGAAGTGTTTCTTTGCATTTTTAGGAAAATTCTGCACTCCTTCTTCTGCTTAGCACATTGGGAAAGGTCTCTTACTTAGCTTTGACAGACAAAGTGTTAAGACAACATTCTTGCCAAAAAGATAGGTTGTACTATGAGCCCTGATGAATAGCAACATGAAACCAGGTTAACCTGTACCAGGACAAGCTATTCCAACACAAACAAACAGAAGAAAGACAGCAGAAACCTATCAAAGGCAGGACGGGGATTAGGATGCTCTTTCTGCATTGCCATTCTTCAGTTATGAATTTAATTTTCCTCTTCAGTCTCTGGGGTAAATTCCACCTTCACTCCACCAGGGCTGTAGACAGCAGGTTCCTTGGATGTTGGGCTCATTCCTTTCCATTGAAAGCAGTGACCATGTCAAAGACTGCAAAGCAAATATCCTCCATTGACCTCTCAGATGACCTTGGTCAGCTGCCTCATGCCTTTCCCTCCCAGCTATTCCACTTTTTAGTTTGGCCAGCACTTGCTGAGGGACATGACTTTTTATGCAATGCCAGGATTTCTGGAGACCTTGCCATGATGTGAATAATAATAAAGAAGCAATTGGAATGTTGTTTGTGTAGAGAGAAAAAGAAGATGCAATTTCAAGCCCCTTCAGTTAGTAGCAACTGCTACTGGATCTGGAATGGATGTCAACCACTTGTCAAAGCTAGAAAGTCCAGTTCCTACAATGCTATTTCTCTGTGGACAGAAAAAAAATAAAATATATTCCTGTGCTAAATATTCACTTAATGTTTGGCATTCTATGCTGACATAACATCTTCTAATCTCAGCCATCCCTATCCCTTTCCAAAATGTCTTTTGGGCCACTTACTGCATGGTGTGAGCTGTTGACGGGCTCTGAAAGTCTCCCTCTGGATTTACAACAGATGGGTATTCTTGCTGTCTGTAACAAGAATTAAAACAAATTCAGATACTTCCATGGTAGCAAGGCAAGAGAATATAATGGACGAGGTGTGTCATCTTCCCAGCCAAAGAAAGATGCTTTTGAGGAGAGGAGAGGAGAGGAGAGGAGAGGAGAGGAGAACCTTAAAGCAACATTAAACTGCTTAAATATATGTATTGTGTAAGTATGTCCTGTAGTAGAAGTGGGAAGAACTTTGTAGGGAGAAAATTAGATTAATAAATATGTCTAAAAAAGTTCTTAAATTACTTCATGTCCTTTATGATTATGTGGATATGTGTATTGCACACATATCTTTCTTAGTAAACAGTGATGTAGGTAAGGTTTTGCTAGATGTTTTGTAAATAGTAGTCTAAGAACAAAACCTGTATTAAATCTTCTCAGCCATTGAGAAATAAAAGACCCCCATGCAGAGCTCTGCACAGTGTTAATACAGGAGTCATAGTGAAAAAACCTGCTGACTGGTTTTCCAAGAGGACTGATTTATTATAGTTATGATCTCGCATTTCTACAGAAAGCTTTTAATTTATGCAGACCCCACATCCATTGCACACTCCTAGTGCAGTGAGACATCCTGTGCGTGGCTGCACCTTGAGCTGAAAAGCAGCTTTAAATAGAGATGAAACAAAATCTTCAACTCTATAGGAAAGCAGGTGCTGTGTGTGATGGAAAAGAGAGGAGAAGACAAGGGGAGGCAGAAAGGGCAAGCTATGAAGTCTTTTGTACTTCTGTCACTTGCACTAGTCCTGTTCTCTGTTTTCATATCCACCGGGGCGCAAGATGCTCATGTGAACAATAGACTGTAAAGATAATTCTTGGTAGCGGGGTTGTGAAGCATCCTACAAAGGGGAAGTGCAGTGACAGATCTCCGGAGCATTGCAGAGATGATCCCATGTGGTAGCACATGTCATTGCCCCAGCCCTGATTCACTAGGGGTGGATTAGCCTCACTTTTACACTGGTTAGGCCATTTGGGAGCAGGAGCTTTGGATGCAGTGCTTGGAGATCTTTGATGACACTAGCAAAAGTGATCTTGTGGCAGTGGAAGGATTTCCAGCTAAGAAGAATTACTGTGGAACCAGCCCAAGGGCAAATGGGGAATGCTTTGTTTGTGGGCAGCTCTGGTATGGCACAGAAATTTTGCTGAAGGTTTTTTTTCTCCTTAACCCTGCTCACATGTTGGTGGGTAATCCCCACATAGTGACATGCATGCCCAGCATGCGTGCCACAGGATGCATGCCCAGCAGCAGCTCTGTAAGATGTCAAACAGCCCTCCCAAAGCTGTGAATCGGCCAGATCAGCTTTCCTTCCTATTTTCCTGTTTTGGCACAAAATGTGTCCTCCTCCAGTCTACTCTTGCAAGCACACCGGTGCTGCAGCCAGGGAGCTGCTGGGAGGATTATGGGTTGTGAGACTGCATGTCACTACTTGGCTAATACTGCAGAAAGGTTTTGGTCTGATAATGACCCTATAACTAAGATGGAAAAAGGCAGTCGGCACCACAGATGTGTAATGTTTCCTGGATACATATGATGGCAAACGTTTCAGCATATCCCAGACTATAAAAATACCAACTGCACAAGCCCTAAGGCCTGCCGTCTGCTCTGAGGGCATCTGAGAAGGTAAAGTGCGCAGTCCTATCTACCTGCCCCATGCCTTTGAAGGCAATGCACATCACAGAGACTTTAAGGGTAATGCAGCCCACCTACCTAAGGTACCCAAGCTGGGATTAAAGATCAAGCTCCTCATGGGCCAAACTGCCACAATTAATTTCTTCTTGCAGTTGGTGGGAAACCTGGGAGGTGCCACTGAATACCTCCACAGGTAAGCCCAAACACCTAACATGTATTATCCTCATGCAATATATAGGGAATGTAAACATCACCTGCAGCACCAGTTCAGTGGGCACCTAAAATTTGTGCCCAAGTTAAGTACCCAAGCAAGACAGAGAAGGTGCCCTTGTGTAAGACAGGGTCTTGCTTTTCTTACACCTTGCATAATTGTTTCCACCAGTGTTACACAAGTGTTGTACAGTTACACAGTCTGACGGAGAGGTGTTATTCTTACCACATACATGGTGTATTTTTGCACGTGTCAGCAGCTTCGTAGAGGGTGCTACGATTCAAAAGCGGCCATGGAGCCTTTTGCTGCTTCGGTGCTAAATCAGGCATTACCTTTGCTACATGTAGTGCTGTCCCATAAAATTTCAGCTGAATCTTTTTCTGTCAGTACTCAAACATATCCCAGGCCCTGTGGACACAAACGTATCCCCAACAGGGTGCTCCACCTCTTGTTAATGCCGTTTTTCTCTGGAGACCAAAGCACCAGATGGGCCAAGCAATCCTCACTTCCAGTGTTCCTAGCAGGTTTAGTTTGTAAAACAATTTTCAGTTCATTAAAAAGAAAGATGTTGTTAGCAGTATTTTACTGTGCAATGCAATCTCTTGTTTGACAGGACTGTGACTTAAATATAAATCACCTTTTTCCTAACCATTTCCCAGGATGATTTCTTAGAGCAAGTTTTGATTCATTATCAAAATACATTAAATTCATGCTGAGAAGATAAAACATGGAAATATTCACGTGCATTTTTTCTCCTTAAAACCACACTTCAGTTTGCTCACGTTCTTTAGTCCTGTCCAAATGAGTGAGGTTTTATTCACAGATAAGTACAAAACATCCTCCAGAAGAGGTTGCACCCCATAGACTTTTGGATCCAGATGACAAACCCACTTCTCTTCCAGAGTGACTAGAAGGTGTAGAGGTAAAAGCTCTACCACTGGTGTTTCTTTGCTAACTAACATTACTTTTCCTGTTCATAAATGTTTTTCCATCTGCACGTAAAAACCACTTGCCACCCAGTTGATGTACAACAGATTTATCACTGTAAATTGTACAGAAAGCTGGGACACCAGCAAGGAAATATGAACATTTCTGAATAGCTACAAATGTCTCTCCAATCCTTTCTTTCCCCAGGGTTCAAGATTAGCGCAAGAATTAGGCTTTAGGTATATACCCCAAAATAAATTTCACAAGCTCGATAAGCTTAAAAGCTCCTCTGCTCTCATAATGTATTTGATGTTTTGGTTCTTTTAAGAAAAGGGGTTCTTTTCTCCTAAAAAAATAAAGCTCATACCCTTGCAACTTTTACCACCTTCTTGCCTCTAGTATAAGTTTTTAAGAAGGAGGAGGACATCCTTCAAGGGAAATTTGTGTTGTATAAATGCCAAATACTGTAACTGCATATATTCTGTGGTCTTTTCGTCAGGATATTCACCTCAAAAGGAAAGTTAAAACAGGTCATTTGCCCCTGCTTAACAGATCTGAACCAAGCTCCTTCAGGAGTGGTTCTGATACTTTTCTTTTGGAAAACCCAGATTCTCTCTGAAGCAGCAAAAATTACAAGGAAAAATAAGGTAGATAAGGACATTTTTTCTCTTCCTTTAAAGGAGCTAAATAAAAGGTAACTGGGATGGAGAATAGTCCGGAATGAAACTCAAAGAAACTCAA
>NW_010433451.1:31409-36473 GCF_000710305.1 Buceros rhinoceros silvestris | reverse complement strand
GCATTCCTGTAGCCTCTTCAGTGATGATACACTGGACAGAACAGACAATATTTTAGATATTGTTTTGTGAGGGAGCAGTTTGGGGCATGGAATGGTGATTTTGGGGCAGGACAGTATGTTAATGAATGCACACTTTGCTGCGACTCAGATCCTTCTCTCCCTTATATTGATTTTCCCATCTTGAAGGAGTGCTGTGGTGCTGCTGGAAAGATTCAGTCAGAGAGATGTTGGAATTCTATGAGCAATCTCATGCCTTTTCTGTGTAACATCAAGAGGTCAAAGACATAAAAGGTTTATAAGGTCAGTCTGGCCCATTCACTGGCCTGAACAGGATTACGAGGAAAACCTAATATAAAAATTAATTCAGATTGGCTTGGATGGGAAATCAGTCATGTGGGTTGGAAACTGGCTGAAAGATCGTAAACGAAGAATCATGATAAATGATAGTGTAATAAGTTTGTGGAAGATATCTTGCAGGGTATCTGGAGAATTTGTGTTAGGTCTGGGCTCATCTAACATCTCTATTAATTATGGGGAAGTGGAATTGAATTGCACTGGAATGAAATTAACAAATAATATTAAACAAGGAGGACATGTCAGCAGCAGCTGAGTTAGAGAATTTACACAAACAGAACCAGAACAGTTAGTAACCAAACAGAAAATAAAACAATTTTCTGAAGAGTTTTGGTTGTATTTTGATCCCCAAAGGGCAATCTAGGGTCCTCCCTTGGAAGAGATTCCTGTTAGCAGAGTTTGCAAATGTCACACTGAAGATGCAATGCTTAAAAGATATGACCACGGTCAAAGACAAAGTTGATGTTAAAGTTGGGGTTTTGCAACCCCCACGGAAAGGGCACTTAGTTTTACTTCTGACTCTGACACTGCTTTACAAGTATGGACACTTTACTACTCGGCGTCGTCCTTCATCCTTCACCTTCTTACGTATCAAGTTCTGCAGCACAAAGACAGATCCTGAATTTGAACGGTGCTTTGGAGCCTGTAGATGATGAGTGAATTAATCAGTGAAGTCTCAATAGATTGCTGCTTTGCCTTGGTCCTTTTGTTATCTTTCTAGAACGACAGCAGTTTTCTTCTGGAGTTTTCTGCTGACTGTGTGGATTTTGCAGGGACCAACCTTGAACTTGTTTTGCCATGTTGTGCATCATCTGATTGTTCCCCAGCACTTCAATTCTGAATATCCTCATACCCTTAATGTCACAAATTGGCTCCATTTCGACCCTGTTGAATTTTGTCATTCATTAATTATATTCTTGTTGTGCCAGGGAAAAATTCTCATAACAGGCAGTCTTAAAACTCAGTTGAGCAGGATAATTACTAAATATTCAGCTGGATCACCTCTGCTATTTTTTGTCCAACCTGAGTGTGATTGCAGACCAAGTCTCTAGGAACAGGTTGGTGATGTTTATGAAATGGATTGTGGAATCAGGCCATTTCTTCTCCTCTTCTTGACAAATGTCCACAATATCAAGGCGTTTGCTGCAGCAGATTGTACCTGGTTTGATCTGCAGAGTCAGGCTGTGACTCTGCCCTGCCACTGAGGGTCTATGAAGCAGCCGGTTGTCAATGCTCACAGAGAGTCATGATGGGAATACTCATCCTAATGATGGGATATATTTGAGGCCTTTTATGTTCTAATCTAAACTGTACCCGATGTACAATCAGAGGAGAGAAGGGTGAACCTCTAGAAGCAATGCATTTCACTTTTTCGAAACTATATCAGGAGGGTATGAACTTGCCCTTTAGAGACATCACGGACCAGAGAAAGAATGTTCATATGTTAAAATTAGGTGAGCTGAATCTCACCATACAATTATTTCAAATCACAAAAAAACCCAACCAATCAAACAAACAAAACCCAAACCAAACCAAAGTTCAGTGAAATTTCCATCAGCTTAGGAACATGCTAAATCTGGAGATTTTTATAGAAAAGACTTATGTCAGGTGAAGTATTTCCTAATGACCTAGGGAATAATGTGTTTTTGCACTTGCATGAGAAAAAAATTCCCAGAATTACAGCATGAGAAAAATTAAGGCTTCTTCTTAAGTCCATTGCAACTTCGTCTCACACCAAATCTCTGACAGGGTTTTGAAAGACTCTTTTTTTTTTGGAAATTAGTATTAGATAGTTGCAAAAGAACTAAAATGCATTAATCTGAATAAGGAATTAGTTTCCGTTGAAGGAACCGGAATTAAATGCCGTCCTCCTGCAAAACAGATTGCCAGATAACGGCAGTTTATTGCAGCAGGGAGACTGAGATTTTGCAGAGTACTCAGAAGACAAATGCTGAGGTTCTGTCATCTGGAAGTGCTTTACCAACTGATTACCCTTTGACTTACTTTTTATCAGAGTATTTATTTGTTTGAAATCCAAAGATGGCCAGATATCACGAGGTCCCACCGTCTGCAGCACTTTTGCTTTAAAATTCAGAAGTACAATCCTTCCTGTTCTGCCAGAACCAAAACCTTTCCAATTAAAATAAATTGCAAAGTCAGTTTGCACTCCAGGGGACTTTGAAAAAGCCTTTATTTTTAAAACATATATTACATTAATGTTACTATAAAATGTCTATTTGGAGAAGAAGTTTTGATGTCTTGAAGGGAAATGTTTCAGACAAGTTGAAAGGGTGTTTGTTGTTATTTACAATGAATATACTACATTTCTTTAGATGTGCTTGTATACAGTAACTAAATATTCATCTTGGTATCTTGAACTCATTCCTAACACTAGCACTATATTAATATATAAAGCTTAGGAACACATGTAACCTAACTTTAAGCATCTAATGAAGGTGCTTAAATTAGGATTTGGACATAAAAAACCTAAGAATGAGATTCAGTCAATTTAAGATCAAAATTGCCCTCCAGAGGTGAGCAGGCAGCCTGGTAGTCCTGGCATTTCTAACCCGGCAGATTTGGTCAAGCAGCCTGACTCTGGAGCTCAGAGCCTGAATTCAGACTTTTCATGTTTTGAGTCTTGTTCTAGCTGAAGAGGCACATCCAAATCAGAAACCCTGCTTGAAGTTAATAGCCACTGTGTACTCGCACGAAAGGACAAATACTCATCCGTGAAATACAGCCACCTTGAGGATGAAGCTATTCATGTGTTGCATAGCTGACACCACTTCCACGCTTCAGGGTTTGAGCACAGGAATTAAAGAAACTCTTTGCCAGCTGGCAGTAAGGAGGGAATTAAATCTTTCTTTTTTTTTTTTTCCTTCTCACTGAGTTTGCATAAACCTGGATTATTTCTCCAATCCATTTCACCATGTGCCGCATGAACTGTTGCTCCCAAGCATGGAAGGGAGGAGGTGCAGTCTCAGGAAGGAGAGTGAAGGGACTTTGGCAGCATCACCAGTTCATACTGTGAAACACAGCAACTAAAGAAACACCAGCATCATATGGGAAGATATTTGGAGCATGGGCAGCTCCTCCAGCTGTGCGTTTGCACAGCACCTTGCACAGTGGGGTCCTGGACCATGCCAGAAACTAGCTGATGACCAGTGATTATGGTCTGAACTGAGACCTCAGCATCTGCTGTACCTTGTGTGGGTCCTCTCAAGCCCCTGCAGCACAAAGGCTTCATCAAGACGAATTGCTCCCAGCATGTGGAGCTTGATCAGTGGCAGTTAGCAACCCCTGCAATCTCTAGATGGAGGTTTTGGGCTGATGCAAAAATTTCAGGTTGTCACATGCTGTTGTTCAACACCTGTTTATCATTGGAAATGCACTTTGTGCTGTCCAACAGAGCGTGAGACGCTCTCTCCCACAGAGTGTGGCTAAAAAAATAGAGAAAAACTTGGCCCTGGAATGTCAGCAAAGTTCTAGAGGAAGAGCTCTCCAGTGATGGGAGACAATGAGAAGCCCAAAGCGGAGATCGTGCCACGAGCTTTACTATTTTGTCTGGAATAAGAATTAAAGAAAACATGTTATAGAGTCACACATGAGAGCACCCTCATCTCTGAGCTGCTAAGAACGTCAGATCTTGTCATGATGGACGTATGTTACAAGGTGATCATGAGACGGGCTTTACTACCTGATGCTGTTCATATGTGGGATGAACTTTTAATGTAGTGAATTGAAAAGTACCTTGGGTGGGAGTCAGCTGTCTCATGTAGATCCAGAATCCCAGCTTCAGTTATGTTTTAATACATAAATACAGGCCTACTTAAACGACTTGGTCCCCTTTCCATTTTCTGTCCAGTGTTATGGGGGGAAAAAAAAGGAAAAATAATCTGAACCTAGTCATTTTTTTGGCTCTCTCCAGCTAACAAATGGCCAAACTCATTAAAAACCAGTGTGTGCTGGAGGGAAAGGGGGATGCTTCAGGGTAGAGAAATTGCTTCATAATGCCAAATTTGAAATTAAAAAAAAAAACAAACCAAAACAAAACAAAAAAAAAAAGAAAAGAGGGAAAACTGACTAATTATTTCTTAAAAAGAAGGAATTTTCAGCTGGAAGTGTTAAGTGTCCTTAACTGTATCTGCTTTGTGCAGTGCCTTGTTATATCTTGCTGAGCACCACAAGAGTGGAAGCTCCTGATAGGACTTGGCAAGAGCCCAGCAGCCCTTGCATTCAAAGGCTGGGCTTAGTTAAACCTGCAAACTGCAAGCTGGAAGTTAACCTTAAAATCATCCTAACCCCAAAATCTTGCCTTGTCATATTTGGCTCTGTCTGATTCTCGGTTATTTCTTTTCTTCTCTTCTCGACTTTGATAAAACATTATCGGAGGGTTTCAGTACTTTAGCTGCTGGTCCCCAGAGAAACCAGGAAGAGCAGAGGCAAGAGAAAATTAAAGAGATGTGTGCCAACATAAAGCATAATTTAAAAAGAAAAAAGCACCCTTTCCCGTGTCATTATTGAAACTTTAGATTGTAAGAGCTTAAATGATTCCCGTGGATCTGCTTTACTCCTCACTTTTATTCTCTGGTGTTTATTTTTTAACATTTCCTTTAGATGGAGTAATAAAGCCAAGCAAATCCAATTGCTTTTGCTTCCTGGCAGGTTTTCCTCCTATTTCTTGTGTGTATAGGACTTCAAGCAGTG
>NW_010433451.1:26999-31304 GCF_000710305.1 Buceros rhinoceros silvestris | reverse complement strand
TAGGGAAAACAATTAGAAGAGGTACGCAGTGGGGTGCACACAAAGAGAGAAGGCCTACAGATCTGTCAGTGAAAACACGTGACTTCTTAGGATCTCCTTTTAGGGACAATTATTGGATCCCATTCTTGTCCCCCCTTCAACTTGGATGTATGAAGTGTGTGGTGAAGTTTCACAAACAGTTTTGTGCTGTTTTGCTTTTGTTGACATGAAAAGAAGTTAAGAAGGAAGGTTTTCTTTATTTATAGTGTCTTCTGGTGGTTTTTTATTTTATTTCATTTCAGGAATTAGTTTCTTGTTAATTTCTTCTTAGTCTAGAACTACATGGACTTCAAGAAAGCTTTAAGATTAGACGTTCACCAGAGACAGAAAGCATTCTGGTGGAGTGTTGTCCTGTTTACTCCCATTTGGAAAAAGCCATGACCCTCTTGAGATAACGGAAGTCTCTTGGATTTCACTGGGGCACAAGACAGCTTTAATTCATTAATCTTGCTTACTTTTTTGGCCAATTTTATTCAAATTCCTGCATTTGGGAGAAGGATTTCCTTGTTAGAAAAATGAACAGCCACTCATTTCACTTTGTTGTAGATCTGGAAAATCTACAATAACTGTAAGACTCCAAAAGGCATCTTCCAGACATGTTGTGGAAGACACTGTCTTGGTGTCATGCTGTAGAAATGCACTTAGACTGAAAATTGGTCTAGATGGACCACTAGCCTGGACTGAAAAGGCATTTCTTGACTTTTTATGCTCTTTGTAATTTTCTTCCTTTCCTTTGAACATTTTTAATATTGAGTTTGAGCTGTGGATGAAATCAAAATTGATAGGGAGTATTCATTAATATTAAGTATTCTTGCTTTAGATTCCTAGAGTTTACAAAATGTGAGAGATGGCAAATATGTTCTTCATACACATGCCTGCATACGTGAACGTGAGTGGTTTACTGTATATTTCCAAATATTGGTATTTTATGCATCTCCCTTGAGGCACTCCTGTCCCCTTAGTGATTCATTCCTACGCTGTTTCTTGGCACAAACAAATTCCTTTGGGATGAACGGTAGTTGTACATAAGACCATGGAGACATGCACACATTTTTTTAATAGGACCTGGATATTCTTCATAGCTGAGCACCTGACAGTGGCCTAGATGTCCCAGTTTGCATAGTTGGAGGGTCATAACTGTATCATGCAATGCAGGAGCTTGGATCTCTCCTCCTAAAGCCAAGGGGCATCTCCTTGCAAAAGCCTGTTGTCACTCAGGAATTGAATACATGAAAAATATGAATGCTGTCGTGCTTGATGATGTGAAGCATGGAGGTCCTGGTCCTTAAGGAAATTCCCCCACCTCGATGCGAAGCTTCTGGTTAGCTGAATCAACCTGCCATTATCTGGAGCTGGCCTGCAAACAGTGCAGGTGGAGGAATACGGCCCCATTCAAAAATGTCCAATAATCAGGTCATGGTCCTGTGCATGGTGAGAGGAAGCCACTCACCTGGAAACAAAGTCCTTGCTCCCTTCCAGACCAGAGACAGAGATGGAGTTATTCATGGAACCCTGTCCCTCCTTCTCCATTGCTCATGCTTTGCATGTTGACCTGTTACAGGCCACTGGGCAGACCGCCAGTCTGGGGTGGGGTTTGAATCCTCCTGTACTGTAGGGGTCTCTGTACTCGGACAGCACAGTATGGCCATGCAGAGCTTGCAAACCAGATGCCCAGGAGCAGGTGGACACCATCAGGATGAAATAACGCATGTGCTACACAGCCTGAAGCGTGGCTTTTGGGGTGGAAGTGCTTGAAATTGCCTCTTCTTCTGATGGTGTGTTGGGGGAGAGATCCATTTAGGGTGGCTAAATCCAGCCTGGTGTTATTGCTGCTCTGCTCAATGCTGCTGTGTCCCCCAGGGTCAGAAGAAGGAGGGAGGCTGGAGGGAGGTGGGAAGACAGGAAGCACTGTAGCAGGGACTGCAGTGCAGGGTTGTGCTTCTGTGCTGTCATCAACACGGCACGGCACAGGGCATGTGAGACACAGCTGTGCTGTTTGCGGGAGGATGTCAAAGCAGCTTTGCTCCTGCCTGTCTTCTCCTGCTCTCTTTCTGGGTGGTCTGGGTGCAATGAGAACTGCTGCTTTTGTTGCTCCTCACCCTGTATTTTCCCTCTTCTGGCTCCTTCTTTTTCACACCTCCAGTCTCTTCATAGCACTAGGTTCTATAGTCCCACTTTTATTTTACAGTCACTACCAACTCCACTCCTTTTGCATCATTGACCACATTTTTGCTGTGCAAATCCCCCCACAAAGCAGACCTCTCACTTCCTTAGTCTGTCGATGTGTGGATGGGCAAGGGAAACTGTACCAGTCTGCCTTACCATCACCCTTCATTCTGTGGGAT
This sequence comes from Buceros rhinoceros silvestris, assembly GCF_000710305.1. NCBI lineage: Eukaryota > Metazoa > Chordata > Aves > Bucerotiformes > Bucerotidae > Buceros > Buceros rhinoceros. The sequence goes on along the minus strand of NW_010433451.1, from coordinate 28,920 downwards.
TTAGGTGCTGAATTCAGCCAGACATTTTGTTTTGTGATACCAGGGAAGCTCCACTGGCAGGGACAGGCTGTGAAAAGTAGAAGACATAGCCCTAGGTGACTGTCTTGAGAGCTTTTGACCTTGAGCAAGGCAGAGCAAAAAGGACAATGTAAAGTGTGGAGGGAGTTGTGGCTCTGTGCCTGCTGGAAACAAGAGGACCGGAGTACTCCTAAGATCTGACCTGGTAGGTTTACACTGCCAAGCTTACCTACAACTCGAGAGGTTCTGCTGACATGAATCTTCCGTGGAAAGTGAACTGACGTCACTGACAGCAAGTTTTGCTGAGCAACCCACTGCAGGGCTTCCTCTTCTGCCGTTCCACTGGGCACCTAAAGCCATCTCCACCCTTCACTCGTGGCTTCATCTCGTAGGGCTGGGGCGCAGCCACCAATTCACCTGCCACTGAACTGTCAGTGAACTGTCACCTCACTGAACTGTCAGTGTCAAAGCCATTTCACTGCAGTATCTGTGAACAAAGCCGGCAGGACCACTCAGAAATACAGCACGTTCAGCACCAGAGCTCCTCAACAGAGAAGAATTCTCTAACAGCAATCACACTTTTCTATTGGACTCTTATGAATTCCTCCATAATTGGATTTACTTGGAAGGAACAGATCTGTGTTAGGAACACTTTGCTTATTCTCTGTTATTAACCCTAGAGTATTTAAGTGTCTTTAAATACTTTTGTCCTGTTCTTGACTCTTTCCAAATTACACAATCAAAATTAGAAACCCAAACCAGTAAGGGTCTGGGTTCTAGCACAAGCCCAGATTCATCTCGAAGAGGTACCAGGCAGTTCTGGTTGCCTTTTAGGTGTTCTGGGTACATACCTCCTGCACTTAAAAATCACACTAGTGATCCTTGATTTCTCTGAGAGGGGGCTCAAGGTCTGTATGTTTGTTAATCTGCAGGTCATGCCTGTGACAGGACCAGTGTGAATCAGGAATGACAGGAGAGGTCAGCTAGGTTTGTGTTCTCATCTGTCATTGAAGGTGATTTAATTCCTCCGAACTTTAGCCTGATCAAAGCTAGGATCAAGTTTTAAGTAATCTTGTGTCTCTGCTGTAAATGGAAGCAGACAGGCAACTGCAGGGGGCAAGTCTAGTTTCGACCTGTGCCTTAGAATGGGGCTGATCACTCTTTGGATGTGCTTGACTCTTCCCAGTGAGATAAAACAAATTTGCTTGACTAGCTGGTGAGCTGAACCTTATCGTTGCCATATAGCTGGAAATGACTGAATTGCCCTTTATAGCAGCAGAAACCTAGAAGGTTATTTCCTGGATAACTTGTCATGGGCGCTTTCATACAGTGTATTTTCACTGAGTCAACAGACCACATGGCCATTGCTGTGTCCCTGTTCCCAGCAGCCAAGGTGCAGTTTCATCTTGCATGCATTGCCCTCGGCACTCACTGGCCCTGGACTCTCCATTGCTGAGCCGTACAGAATAGCTGCAGAGGGACAATCACAGCAAGCAGTCTGATGGTTGTGCAAGAGCACCTACACTGCTCTGAGGGCAGGAAAAGTGCTACACAGACATAGATAAATCAGCATTACGTGAGACTGTTTGAAAAGGATGCTTCAGGAATTGTTGGCAATTAGTGGCTGTGTATTAGGGTTCAGCCGGTACACGGTGGGTGAATAACTATACTGGGACAGGGACAGAGAAATCAGTTTGGCTGGGGAGAAGAAAACTCCTCCCAAAGTTTTACAGTGAGGCTGAAGGGAGGCAGAAGAAACCAAATATATTAAACCTTAAATGAAAGGGGATTTTAGGGCTTTTTCACCTTGAACACTTTAGATGAACTAAAGCAACTGACTTTATCCTAACCTCTGTGGCTTTTAGTGTAACACTTTCTATGACCCATATTTGATAGAGCAGGA
>NW_010433451.1:25486-26917 GCF_000710305.1 Buceros rhinoceros silvestris | reverse complement strand
GAATGTCCTTATCATGGGGAGAAACAACTGCATTGGTCACATTAGGATGTTTCAGACAGGCATTAGAATATCTCAACAGACAATCCCTGGTTGCCTTCTGTTAAGCATTTTTAAGCTTTTAAGATAAAACAGTTTAACCAGGATTGCATGCTTTATCCTAACATATCTATAATGTAGCTTGATAATTATCCATCACTCCAGTTAATAAGAGGTAGCAGTTGTTAAAGAAAAATAGAAATAGAAATAAATTTGCTGGCAAAGGTCTTGCAAAGGTACTTGAATGAGAGCAATCTGTCAGTAGGGTAAAAGGGTTCCTCTTCCTCCAGGGATCTGAAATGACTTTTAAACCCCTCACCAGCCCTAACCTCCACTGAGCAGAGCGCGGGGTAGGCAGAAACCATGCCACCTCAAAAATACCTTATACCTTCTGTTTTTTCCGTTAGATGGAAGTCAGCATGCCAAGACGTTCTATGCCTACATTATCACCAGCAGAAGTTATGTAGCTCAGTAGGAGCAAGCCAAGTATCCTCATGCCATTTACACGTCTTTTTATGATACTAAGGGTTCAAGCATCCTTTACAGATAAGTTTCTAGCCTGAAATGTATTTAATGGTTTATTTCGCATCCATCCATTCACTGTTAGTGATTTTTACTGCTGAAAGGACAGAGTTTGGATTTTCAATCATGTGCAAGACCAGATCTGCATAAATGCAGGTGGCAAAGTCCATCATGCTGGGGGGAAAGGAGGATGATGCTGTTCACGTCTGTTGTCTCTCACTCCTCTGAGAGTTCTTTGTTCTTGTCCTCCATCCTCCCAGAGTCTAAATCTAACAAACTGCTTTGGGGTATCTAGAAAAAGAGAATGGAGTGCACAAAAAACAATTTAATAGTCTCCATTGAAGCAAAGATTTTTGCTTGGCCACAGTTTAAGATCAAATATCGCATGCCCCAGCAAGTTATCTATATTTCATGCCATTTTTAAAGATGCCCAAATCTAGAGGGAGCTGGCTGCCATCAGACTGGACAACAGCCCTTTTTGTCCTCTGGGAGAACAGACACTGTAAAGTTTCATTAGACTGAAAAAAAAAATAAAGAGAGAGAGAGAAAAAAAGAAAGAGAAAGACACTTCGATACAGTTTGGGAATCTGAAATTCAGGCTCCAACCATGCTAGTGACCTTGCCAAAATCAGTTTTCAGCTTGTGTTTTAGATCCTCTGGAGATACCTAAGTATAACATGGTGCACAACCAATAAGTATTATTATTACTCTGTTTTTGAGTTTGCTTTTCTGTGTATAAGATCAGAGTATCAGCATATGTAGGTGAAATGTGTAAGGGATATGCAGTCTGAAAAAGGGATCTGCAGACTGAAACATGAAACTATTGTTACGAAATTAAAAATAGCATCATGTAGGCATATACCGGGAAAAACG
>NW_010433451.1:24072-25335 GCF_000710305.1 Buceros rhinoceros silvestris | reverse complement strand
GGGGTGGGGTAGGGGGGTGTTGTTTGATTGAGGAACTAGGCAGAATAAAGGATCATATTCAAAACGTGCCTGATCTTCAGGTCTCATTTATACAAGTCACTGTGGCTTCATTTTGCTTCCTGAACCTTAGGCTTAGCCCAGGAGTTGTGCTCAACTAAGCCACACCTCCTTCTTTCACCAAGATGGTCCTGGAGGACAATAGAGAACTTGGGATGGTGAATAATTCCCCTGAAGTGCCCAAGAGACACCAAGAGGTAGTTAGGTCCGTGGCTTGGAGGTGTCTGGGAGGTGCTGAAACTTGTGTTGGCAGCACTGCATCTTCATTTCCCCACACTTCAGTCTCCCTCTGTAAAATGGGATGAAAGACAATATTTTTCCCCATCTTTCTTCTGCCTTCCCTGCTGAGACTGTAACCCTCACTGTGACAGACCTGCCTAACACAACAGGACCTTTATCCTCTTAGAGCCTTTGGCAAAGACAACATATGAGCTGTATTAGAAAAGAAGCCCATTTCCCCAAATGCCACAGTGGCAGGTTCAGGTTTGCATGCTATAAAAGAAGCAAAGGCAAAACCCTCGAATAGATAGGAAGGAATCTGTCTTTGGAAGGAAAGGGATGGACGAAATTACCTCAGAGCAATTCAGCATCTGCGATTTCCTCAATTCCACCTGAAAGCTCTCTCTCTATTTTGCTGACATATAAGCTGGGTGCCCTATTGTACATCAGCGTTACAAATAGCCGTTATCTTCTGTTTCATGGGAGATACGGCAGAACATGATTTATTAGTTCCTGCTCTGTTGCCTCTTTTGAAATGTTGCCATCGTTCGGTGCACCTTTGGCAGAGGAAGGCAGATGGTCATCGCAAAGTTTCCCTTAACCTTGCAGTGTGTGCTGCATAGTGAATCAGTGAAACCCGAGTTACAGCGCGGTGTCTGAGTTGGGAGCTGTGCTGCTAAAGTATCCTTCAGTGGTTGAAAACATCTGAATGTCAACACTGCATATATACTGAGGAAATATGACATTTCTCCCTAAAATTTCAAAGCGGTGCCAAAGGGGATTTTTAAGTACAAAGTTGCATCTGATTTGAGCAGGGGCTGTATTACTCAAACCCCAATTACCAGCTTGGAAATGTACCTTTTGTGAGTGCGTGAGTGTTAGGTGTGAGCCCTCCTTAGGAAAAAATAGAAATAACAAATCAAAACAGCGGTCTAACATGAAATGCCAGAGACGAGGTGGTTTTTTTTTTTTTTTTGCCCAAACCGC
>NW_010433451.1:13683-23982 GCF_000710305.1 Buceros rhinoceros silvestris | reverse complement strand
GGTTTTTTTTTTTTTTTTGTCCAAACAGCACCAGCTGCCCCTCTGTGCTAGACGTCTCTGTTTATATGACATTTGCAATGAGGCTTCAGGTGATTTGAGAAGCTGGCATTAGGCTGCAGATCACCTTTCATGTCAGCTTGTGCCAGGATACCTTGCCAAAAGCCATTATTTCAATGGGAAATAACAACTGGGAATAGGGGGAAAATGAACTTCTGAAAAGCACTTTGTCACGTTCCCTGGGCTGTGGCAGGCAAATTCGGAAAACAGAGTGAGCTCCTGCCCTGAAAGCAGGCATAGGCAGACATTTCTCAGTGGGAGGATTACCTCCTTTACAGACCAGAGACAAGGTGAGTGTATAAAACATTTGCAGCGCTGTCTCTCAATTTCTGTTGTTTGCTCTATGAGCAGACAGACCAGAAGACACCTGTGTTTCATAAAGCCTGGTTCCTTGCTGCGTTGATTTTTCCTTGGGATGAGAATCATTACAACAAGCAGATCTGGCAATTTCAGATAATGACCTACATGCAGCACAGGCATTTCTGGAAATGGTTAATGTTGGATGTAATAGACATTAAAAGTGCCTCTCCCAAATGCTTCTGGCCTTTTGCAGATGACTGCTTCCATGTGTGCATGTGTAGGGCAGAGCATCTCCCAAATTCAAGCTGTCAGCCAGCTCATTCCCACAGCACACCTAGGCAAAGAGCATTATCTCATGTGAACTCGCTGATCTATAAAGATGCTTTATACATTAACTGGCTTGAGATTTTTGTGATTTTATTGAATACACAAGGAAAGAATTCTGAAAATTTACAGTTCAGTTTACAAGGAGAAAAAAGCAAAATATTGTTATTTGGTGTGCAACAGACAATTTCCAGGTTTAGAGTTTTGTGACCAAAGAAATGACTAGTGATAGGACATTTTTATGTAATCCACTGAGTCTTCTTCCTCAGTTTGCAACTGGGTTTGGTATTCTAAATTCATGCAAGCTTTCCTTGTCTTGATAGGGGCACATCACAGTTATTCTAGAGAACTAGAATAACCAGTAGCTTGAAAGCAAGAACCTTCCTTACAGGATCTTTTTTACTAAACCTCTTTTACAACAACAAAAAAAAAAAAATCTAAATGAAACCACATATTGCTACCAAAGAAGTAAAAGTGGTCTTGTAAACAATAGAGGGACAGATCCTGAGTGCACCTGATGTGTCCTTTACTGGTTGCCATGGAGTTATTTATGTCCTAGCATATACAGAAATAGGTGAGACCAGAATAAGCTCTATATTCTTTATATATATATATGTATATACATAAAAACCAAATCCTGGTTAAATCAAGGTGTAGGGTGCGTTCTTATCTCTGTGCCACTGATATAAACCCATGAAATCTCAAATAAACAATTGAAAAAATCTGATTGTAATTTTATTTTTCTACTGCCAGTGTAGCTATTAAACTTTGTGAATCTGTCTACCTTTACACCTGTATACTGAGGAACCAGACCTCTTTTTCTGTACATTTCCAACTTTCTGAAAGCATTCCCAAAGTGTCAGGAAATCACAAATCTTCCAGAAATTGGTCTTCAACTCAAACATTTCACACTTCAGTAACTTGAGATTTGTTGTCTGTTAGAGTTAAAATGTGGGAAAGTGATCATCTTCTACAGGGTGAGGAGCTTGCACGCTACATTTCAGCCTCTGAACGTCTGGGACTGCACTGAGTATCTGAGCAGTCCCTGAACTGCAGCATGGAATTGCAAATGGCTCTATAATGAGTAAGACACAGAGCTGTGGAAGGGAACAGGGGTATGTCCTAAAGTGAAGTGAACAGGGGTGCGTCCCACTGGAGTGAATGGCACAACTCCTGTTGACTGCAGTGGCCTTTGAGTGGAGCTCTCGGCATGTCCGTGAAAGGAAGGTAGAGACAGAGAGTATCGCTGTATCGTACCTCATGCGGGATAACTACATACTCATCTTTTTTTACTTTCTCTCCCAGGATGGAAGAAGCAGTTTTATTGGCCACCAGCTTGGAGGGGTCATGGAAGTGCCGAACAGCAAGGACCAGAGAGTCAAATCAGCCAGAGCCATCCAAATCACTTACTACCTCCAAACGTATGGCTCTGTCACCCAGGACGTCATTGGGGAGAAGTGGGAGAGCGAATTCTGTAAACTGATGCACAAGATGCAGCTGGATCACCAAGATCTGCAGCTCTACTCACTAGCATCCTTTAGCCTCTGGAAGGACTTCCACCAGACCAGTCTCTTGGCCAGGGGCAAGATTTTGGTGAGCCTGATGCTGATTCTCCTGACTGCTACCCTCTCAAGCTCCATGAAGGACTGCCTGCGTAGCAAACCTTTCCTGGGACTCTTGGGAGTACTCACTATCTGTATTTCCAGTGTCACTGCGGCAGGGATATTTTTCATTACTGATGGAAAATATAATTCTACTCTGTTGGGAATCCCTTTCTTCGCTATGGGTAATTATTTATCTTCATAATAACAGGATTAACAGAGCTTAATGACAGGATTGTAAATCACATCCTGGGTTGTAAAGTGCAGATTTTACCTTGAGTGAAAGTCTAAGTCATTTTCATCTTGTTAAATTGATCTGTGCCTTGCCAAAAAAACCCCAAAACCAACAACAACAACAAAAAAACCTAAAAAGGAAACAAAACAAAGCAGTAGCAACAATAAAGAGCAAATGACATTGCTGGAATCTTGGCCAATATGAGAAAGGGGCAGTTTTATTGGTCTCTGTTACAAAACGAAGGAGAAATTTTTATTGAAAACCAGTCAGCTCGGCACAGAAAATGGATATGTGTTGACCTGACTTTGATGGGAGGCCAGAGTAAGTTAAAATAGGAGGGCGAAGAGGAAGGAAAGATTTTAGCATTCCTCTCGAGAAGAGCTTCTCTCCCAGCTCTGTCTGAGGGGCAGAAGGGAACAGTTTGGTGTAAGAATAAGATTGATGGACTTTATCTGAGAGAGGAGATTACTGTTGTGGTGTTTGCCAGGCTGTAATCAAAGGGGCCTGTCAGAATCTGTAGCACATAATCCCTCCATTTGTGAAGTCCCAGATCAGCTGCAGAGATTTCCTTTGTGTCGCACCCAAGCAGGGAAAGGTGCAGACGAAGAACAAAGAGAAACCCCAGCTCTTTCAGTAGAAAAATTGCTTTTGTTCCTTCTGTTCTCATTTCTGCTCCAAACACTTGTAGTACATCTGTGTGGTTAATGAGTTTGCTGGGAAGGTATGCTGGAAAGGAAGAGGGAACTGTGCCCAAAACAGCTTGCTGAGGCAGCATTGTTCAGTGCAGTCACATCTGAGTTCGTCAGAGTTTCACCGTATCACGAGTCTGAACCCCAGCAATGACTCTGTGCAAAATCTTGGCAGTGTCAGCCCAGACCAAAAACTGGGCTGGCTTTTTGATAGCAGGAAGTCTTAACTGCGGACAGGACTCTGGAGCTTTCCAGTTATTTTCTTAAATTGCATTCATGCTTTTAGTACTCAAGCCCAAGTCCTATATTGTGGTGAGAGATAACTACATATGCAAAGTCACAAGCCAGAGTCAAGGTTTGGAGAAAGGTCTTCTATTTTTCTTATAAACCTAAACCTCCTAAAATCCTACATTTTCTTGCTCTTCCCCTAAAGAAAATTCCTGTAAGTGTATGCATCCCTCAGCACTCTGCCTCCTGTTGTGTCTGTTCCCTGATAACACATCCACATCATTAACCAAGGGGCCAAGCCGTGACCTTATGAGTCCTGTACCCAGGATCTCTGGAGCAGTTGGCTGAGGTGGAAGGGAGTGGGATGGAGTGGCTGGTCAAGATTCCGGAAGAGGAAGGGCAAAAAATCCCAAGGAATTACATGACTGGTTCAGCCTCATTAATGCTGATAAACAAAGCCCTGCCAAAGCCTCTAATTCAATCATCTGCACTGTTAAATTGTGACAACGGCCTCTGGCATGGTCTGCTCTGTGCCAGCTCTTCAGATGCTGTACACAGCTCTGCAGTGTAAATAGGACTTGATGGAAAGAAAGCGCTGAGAAGGGGAAGAATGCTAGCATGAGGAGCAGAGATGTGCCAGCTTGTGATGGATCCTGACCTGAGCGAGGGATGTGGGCTTAGGGAAGGGAGATTAGCATGGCAGAATGGAGAAGAGGACAACAGCAGGGAAGGGGAGGCTCATGCTTTTTATGAGATTATAGCAACCCTTTTATTGGGTGTCAGGAGGTGCATATCATAGAGTGGGGCCAAATGACACTGCCCTGCTTGTGCAGCAAGTTGAAAAAAAGGCAAGAAAAAACAATGAAGTAATGAAAAGCACCTTCCCTGAATTGTTTATTCCTCTGCTGGTGCTCCGTACATTTGTTTGGCGGGTCCCAAATTTATCACTTCCAAGAAGCCCCAAACAGTGCCTGTAGGTGAAGTTAATCTTCAGGCTGACCTCAAAAGCATCAGCATCCATCAGGCCAGAAGCATAAATTGAAATGGCTGAAATATTGTGCTCAATTTACACCTACCCTGCAGCCCCAGGATGAGGCAAAGGTGCAAGTTTCTAGAAGCAAAGTGGCTCCGTTTCCCATCTAGGACAGTGGTAGTCCTGGAGTTTGTTTGCTGCCTGAGAAAAAGTAACATTTATAACTTTCTGTTGTGTTTTGCGCTGTCATTCTTGTCACAGCCACTGCCAAGAGCAGAAGAAGAGAAAAAAACAAAAAACCCTCTTTTGAAGTGAGATATTTGCAAGGATTACTTCTATAACATTTTATTGAACAAGCTTCAAGTTGAAAAGGAAAGCGTTTAAGTAACTCTCTACAGAAATTTAATTCAGGCATCTCAGACTGAATTGGAAATATCATTAGAGAACAGCTTGCAATGCCTGGGAACTGCTGCTGGTAAATATTAGGAGCTTGGAGAACCAAAAGAGAAGACATGTCTTGCTGAAGTCATACTGGGTTACACCCTGCAAAGTGCTGCGAACCTTCAGTCCCTTAAATGACAGTGCCAGGTTATGAGACCTTGTTCCACATGCGGTTTACCCAGGGTCTCGTGGACCTGAGCTCCTCACAGGGCAGGGTTTTCACTTGAACCTGGTTCACCGTGAGCTGATCTGACACCTTAGAGTAGATCCACTGAAGACTGTTATTAAAGAATCATCCTTTCTCTACCTCATCCCATTTAGCCCTTTGTCTGGGCTGTGAACAGTTAAAAATCAGCACCTCTTGCTCCTGCTTGCAGGAGATCCTGGCAGCCAGAGTGTAATTTGCACAGAACCTTTCCAAAGAGTTGCTTCTCATTGACTCCAAAAACACAGTGCCTAGACACTGTACTGGGGAAGCCGTACTGAAGACTGTAACTCCGGCCCATGCTGTACCAGCGTCCCTTGCTGCCGGCACAGCAGAAAGCAAACAATACATCAAATAATAATTGAGTGGATATAGATGAAAAAGTGTACAAAGTGGGGTTTCTCAGAGTTACAAATGCCAGATTTGCAAGTCAGCCTTTCAAAGTCAAGTTATTTAGATGCAAAAACAAAAGGAAACCCAGGCAATAAACCACAAAGTGACGGCAAGTGCAATGCTACACAGAGTGCACAGGCAACCTTAACTCTGGCAGCTCCTACCTTTGGAACACTTTGCCCCGGTATTTGCAAACCGTCCATTTAAAGTATATTTGTTTGGTTAAAAATATACAGTTTCTTCCAACATTCACTTTTCAAAGGATTAATTTTAATGGAAATTCTGTGATGTTCTCCTCTTGTCCTTTTTTGCTGCAGAGGTGGCAGGATGCTGCCATCTGAATGACAGGAATAACCCTGGACTTGTACAAGTGTTTAGATCCATAATTCCTCTTGCAGCGCAGAGCTTCTGTGGCTTTCAGGAGGTGACAGAAGCCTATATAAAAGTGAAATGGTTAATATTTTTCTAAATGTAGACTGAATGACCTACAGTAATTATTCACTGTAGTCCCTCTGTGAGGGAATGGTCTGCTGGGATAAAGCATATCTCTGATTATACTGGGGGAAGAGTGTTAGCTCAGATTGGCTTTTCTCTTCTTTATCCTTGAAGGTGAAAAACTCCAGTCTTAGGTCAGGCATAAGGACAACGGAGGAAAATCCTGATTGCTCTGAGTTCCTCTTCCTGTTACCATGGTCTTAGCTGCCTCAAGAAAACCGGCTTCCCCAGTACAGTGTCTAGGCACTGTGTTTTTGGAGTCAATGAGAAGCAACTCTTTGGAAAGGTCCTGTGCAAATTACGCTCTGGCTGCCAGGATCTCCTGCAAGCAGGAGCAAGAGGTGCTGATTTTTAACTGTTCACAGCCCAGACAAAGGGCTAAATGGGATGAGGTAGAGAAAAGGTGATTCTTTAGTTTCAGGGCTTCCTCCTTTAGGAACTGAGCTGGGCCTCGGTGTTCTGCCTCTTTGGCATTTTTTTTAAGTTTGCTTTTAGCAACTAGTGTGTAAAATGAAAATACGGGTCGATAATACATTACATTTCTCTTCTGGGAGAAATACAAACTGCAGTTTCTTCTTCAAGTTTGACACCAGCAGAGCTATCACCACTGGAGGTATTTCAGATAGGAGATAGAGGGTCAAATCATTGAGTTTCGTATTTGTTCTGGATGTCAGAAATGGGCCTGTTTAGATGTTCACTCTGCATTTTGTGTTTGGATTCACCAATTAGTTTCAAAGGGATGTTATGTACATGACAAAATTATGGTTTCCCATGCCTAATCATCACTAATTAATAGAACCAGAAGGTTAACTACATAATTGAGGTATTATTGCTCCCATGATTTGCTTTCTAATGCACATGAACCAAAATTATACCATCAGAGAGATAATGATTTAACTCAGCTGAGATTCTCAGTATTTTTTTTTTAACTGCAGGTGTATAAATTGCATCATTTTACACTGTAATTATTTTTGGCCTGTCCAAGAAGCACCTTTTCATATAGATTAGTGGAAATTTTATCTTAAAAATGTAACTACAGTGTAATTATACTTATTGTGTTAGAAAGTGTGTGTGTTTCTTAGAAGGCTGGATTCACAGTGAATGTGAGGAATATTTCCTGCCCTTTCTAAGTTCAGACCATGAAGTCCACGAGATCTTCATGGGAATGGCTATTTCTCATGGAGCCTTTAGAGAACACTAAGCCCAACAGATGCCCTACAACACATTGCAACATAATTACTGCTACTACCAATAACAATACTGTTAGTAATGGTATAGTAAAGACATAGATACAAAAACTTTAGGAAGAAATAGGCCACCTGTTGCCAACAGTAACCCCATGACTGATGTACGAGATCAAGATGGATGGCAGAGTTTGCACTTACAGTGCAGACTTTTCTCTTAAAATTCCCAGTTATTCCTTCCCCCAAGTTATACAAGTGGAAGGAGCAAGCAAGGCAGAAGCAGACAAGACTCCAGGCAGTTATTAGCATTTCAGACAGAAGCCATCTAACCTCTTTCAGATGGCATCTGCTAAAATAATGGCTGGTGATCACCTTTAAGTAAATTTGAAATGTCACAGTATTACCATTAGTGGTAAATTTGTGGGAAATTACAGAAAAAAAAGTCCTAATGCATATGAGGATTTTTTTTTTAACTGTAGAAGACAAATGTGAGTGCTAAAGTGGATGCTATTGCTAGTTTACCTGGACGTGAAGTACCACAGTGTTTCTGAACTTTGCTTCAGGCAATGGACTTTCTGATTACAGCTGCAACTTAGAAATATTTCAAGAGTGATTCTGACTTTGGTTTTGTCCTTTTGATGCAGCAGTAAAGCAAATCCCATATGAATCTCATGTTATATGATCATCTCCTGTATGTATGAGGAGCAAGAGAATGACTCTTTAGAGCAAAGACCTACTGACATAAACCCCCACCACTTCATGCCTGAGAAATACAGTGAATCTGTCACTTGAGATGGTACAGCAGTTCACATTCCTACCCACTCAGCAGATCATTAAGGACTTGGAAATATGTCCTTAATCAGAAAATGTCCATACTTGACTTTTACAGTGGGAAATGGGAATAACAATCGGACAGCAGAAGAAAAATAAAAAAGGAAAATATGTAAAAATGTTTACATTTTCCTATTTGGATGGACACATAAATAATTCATAAGAATGGGTTTAAACATTCTCCATATTTCTAAAATTTGTTTCCCCATAGCCTGGTATACACTCTAACAAGTCTTGCAGAGTATTGGTTTTTTGTTTGCTTTTTCGGGGTTGTTTTTTTGGGTTTGTTTTTTGTTGTTGTTGTTCTTTCTATATGAAAGGATAAATTCCCCTGAACAGTCTTTCCTGGATTTTTAGTAGAAGACTAAAGCCTTTCTGGGATAATCTGCCACACTTGTACCATGCAGCCTGGCCCTGCAGCTATGTCCTGGAGCTGTCATGGATAGGGAGAAGCAACAGGACTGGGGCTATGCTCTCCTCAAACACAGGCAAGATGAGGATAGCTCTGCCTTGGTCCTTTGGGTCTTCTCATGCCCAGCAGAAAGAGATGGAGGAAGCACATCCAGCGTCAGTCCTAGCAACAGGTTTTGTAGCACCTAATTTCAGGTGTCCCAAAAGTTCCTTCCTTAATTGAAGTGACATAATCTCAATTTCCTTTGCAGTCAATAGAGAAATAGGCTACTCCAAAGTCATTTGGAGGACCATTGTTTAGAATACATTTGGAATGAGCTGTGTTAGTCTCTGGAAAGTCCTCTCCACGTCTGAAAAAGCTAGGATGACTGATTAGACTTTAACACCTAGGGTTATACACATACACACGTATGCATATGCAGCATATGTGCATGTGCAGCATATATGCATGTGCAGCATATATGCATAAACTGACTTGAATCCCTTACAGACTGAATTCTAGCTCTTCTTTTGCTGTAGAGACTTACCAGAAGGTCTGTTATCAACTCAACTGTCATCATCCCTTAAGGCAGTTGCTCCACCCCAGGAAGTAGCTCTGTAGGTCTGCTGGTCAGCTCAGGTTGAAGCATTCATCCACGGACCATTTGCCAAGCACAGACCATCACTACAAGATCCATAATGACAGAGCAAATACTGAAGGCATTGGCTGGGTTTGTTGCTTGAGAACAGTCAGCTAAACTCTTCCTCCTTCTGACTCTAGTGGGAACTTGATTAGCCCATTTGTCCAAAGTAAAGTCTCCAAATAGTGTTGATCAATTTATTACTATTATTGTTATTATTATTTTTATTATTATTGTTTAGTAGGCTTCCTCAGCTCTCCATCTGAAGCTAACAGACTGGTAGCTGTCATTTGAGCTGCTTCTAATTTGCTGAAGCATTTCTACAATCCTTTGAAAAAAGTGTTGATAAGAGAGCGTGTTTTGAGCTAAAGTGTCACAAGCCGAAAGGAATGGTGGTTATTTGCACTTAAAAATGTATGCTTCATACTCATAATCAATACACAGATTCTATTCAGATAGTACAGGATGTTTCCTTTTCAGATGCCTCACACATTTTTCTGAATACCTCTTGCTTTCATTTTTCTACCCTTTCATGGCAGTGCTCATTCCTGTGGCTGGGTTATTTAAGGTTCTTTATTGGATGCACCTTTTCTGAGTGTTGATTTCATTTAGCAGAAATTTTGTTCCTTATACTTAGTATGTATCGATGCACATCACATTTACAGTTGGGTCATTTGGGCTGGAAGGGAGATGCATCATGGCAGAAATGATTTAGCTCCACGTATATCATCTCCAATAGGGCAATGCCAAATCCAGCCTTGAATAGCACTATTGCCAGCAATTCCATAACCTGCTTCAACAGCTTGTTCCAGTGCTTAAACAGCCATACATTTATAAAGGTATTTCTTAATATTTTCACTGCTGCAGCTTAGGCCTATAACTTGAGCGTCTGTCTAGCCTGACTGTGAAGTGTAATTTTTCACAGTATCTATGTATTTGCAAATACTTTTAGGGTATTTCATATGTAGGGCTGTGCTTATTTCAGCTTGGATGTAATTTCCTACCAGATCTTTTTTTGCTAGATATTTTCCTGTAGTTTGCAATTTCCTGTAATCTCCATCCATACAGGAAGATTGATGGTGGCTTCTGGTCTCTGCTGGAGCACTGTGGACCGGCAGGGAAGAGCAGATGTGGGATAGGCTGAGGATGTGCCCTGTGCTCTTTGGTGTGTGGTGGGAAAACGCAATTTGGCATTGTCCTTTCTCTTCTGCTGGGCAGGAAAGGTGAGCTCTGCTACCTGAGGAAGCATAGAGTCAATGATGCTATGCTCTGTCAAGCATGCTGTGTGCTCCCCTTAGGTACTGTGTTCCTC